>NC_054485.1:87065325-87185982 GCF_017639515.1 Carcharodon carcharias
GTATGTATCAGTTTGAGGGTCTGTATCAGTTTGAAGGTCTGTATCAGTTTGAGGGTCTGTATCAGTTTGAGGGACTGTATCAGTTTGAGGGGCTGTATCAGTTTGAGGGGCTGTATCGGTTTGAGGGGCTGTACCGGTTTGAGGGGCTGTATCGGTTTGAGTGGCTGTATCGGTTTGAGGGGCTGTATCGGTTTGAGGGGCTGTATCAGTTTGAGGGACTGTATCAGTTTGAGGGACGGTATTAGTTTGAGGGTTTGCATCCGTTTGAGGGGTGTATCAGTTTGAGGGTCTGTATCATTTTGAGGGACTGCATCATTTTCAGGGATTGTGTTAGTTTCAGTGGCTGTATCAGTTTGAGGGTCTGTATCAGTTTGAGGGGCTGTATCAGTTTGAGGGACAGTATCAGTTTGAGGGACAGTATCAGTTTGAGGGACAGTATCAGTTTGAGGGACTGTATCAGTTTGAGGGACTGTATCAGTTTGAGGGGCTGTATCAGTTTGAGGGGCTGTATCAGTTTGAGGGACTGTATCAGCTTAAGGGACTCTATCAGTTTGAGAGATGGTACTAGTCTGAGGGGCTGTATCAGTTTAAGGGACTGTATCAGTTTGAGCGATGGTATTAGTTTGAGGGGTTGTATCAGTTGGAGGGTCTGTATCAGTTGGAGGGTCTGTATCAGGTGGAGGGTCTGTATCAGGTGGAGGGTCTGTATCAGGTGGAGGGTCTGTATCAGGTGGAGGGTCTGTATCAGTGTGAGGGACAGTATCAGTGTGAGGGACAGTATCAGTGTGAGGGACACTATCAGTTTGAGGGACAGTATCAGTTTGATTGGCTGTATCAGTTTGAGGGACAGTATCAGTTTGAGGGACTGTATCAGTTTGAGGGACTGTATCAGTTTGAGGGACTGTATCAGTTTCAGGGTTGGTATTAGATTGAAGGGCTGTATCAGTTTAAGGGACTGTATCAGTTTGAGGGATGGTATTATTTTGAGGGCCTGTATCAGTTTGAGGCACTCTATCAGTTTGAGGGGCTGTATCACTTTGAGGGACTGTATTAGTTTGAGGGACTGTATCAGTTTGAGGGACTGTATCAGTTTGAGGGACTGTATCAGTTTGAGGGCCTGTATCAGTTTGAGGGACTGTATCAGTTTTCGGGGCTGTATCAGTTTGAAGTGCAGTATCGTTTTGAGTGGTTGTGTTAGATTGAAGGACTGTAGCAGTTTGAGGGGCTGCATCAGATTGAGGGGCTGTATAAGCTTGAGGGATTATATCAGTTTGAGGGAGTGTGTCAGGTTGAGGGAGTGTGTCAGTTTGAGGGAGTGTGTCAGTTTGAGGGAGTGTGTCAGTTTGAGGGAGTGTGTCAGTTTGCGGGACTGTATCAGACTGAGGGACGGGATTAATTTTGAGGGGCTGTGTCAGTTCGAGGGACTGTGTCAGTTTGAGGGATGGTATTAGTTTGAGGGGCTGTATAAGTTTGAAGGAATGTATCAGTTTGAGGGACTGTATCAGTTTGAGGGATGGTATTAGTTTGAGGGGCTATATCAGTTTGAGGGATGGTATTAGTTTGAGGGGCTGTATCAGTTTGAGGGACTGTATCAATTTGAGGGTCTGTATCAGTTTGAGGGTCTGTATCAGTTTGAGGGTCTGTATCAGTTTGAGGGGCTGTATCAGTTTGAGGGGCTGTATCAGTTTGAGGGGCTGTATCAGTTTGAGGGACTGTATCAGTTTGAGGGACTGTATCAGTTTGAGGGACTGTATCAGTTTGAGAGACTACATCAGTTTCAGGGACGGTATTAGTTTGAGGGGTTTATCCGTCTGAGGTGTGTATCAGTTTGAGGGTGTGTATCAGTTTGAGGGTGTGTATCAGTTTGAGGGTGTGTATCAGTTTGAGGGTGTGTATCAGTTTGAGGGTGTGTATCAGTTTGAGGGTCTGTATCAGTTTGAGGGTCTGTATCAGTTTGAGGGTCTGTATCAGTTTGAGGGACAGTATCAGTTTGAGGGACATTATCAGTTTGAGGGGCTGTATCAGTTTGAGGGGTTGTGTTAGATTGAGGGACTGTAGCAGTTTGAGGGGTTGTGTTAGATTGAGGGACTGTAGCAGTTTGAGTGGCTGTATCAGATTGAGGGGCTGTATAAGCTTGAGCGACTATATCAGTTTGAGGGAGTGTGTCAGTTTGAGGGAGTGTGTCAGTTTGAGGGACTGTATCAGTTTGAGGGGCTGTATCAGTTTGAGGGGCTGTATCAGTTTGAGGGACTGTATCAGCTTAAGGGACTCTATCAGTTTGAGAGATGGTACTAGTCTGAGGGGCTGTATCAGTTTAAGGGACTGTATCAGTTTGAGCGATGGTATTAGTTTGAGGGGTTGTATCAGTTGGAGGGTCTGTATCAGTTGGAGGGTCTGTATCAGGTGGAGGGTCTGTATCAGGTGGAGGGTCTGTATCAGGTGGAGGGTCTGTATCAGGTGGAGGGTCTGTATCAGGTGGAGGGTCTGTATCAGGTGGAGGGTCTGTATCTGGCGGAGGGTCTGTATCTGGCGGAGGGTCTGTATCTGGCGGAGGGTCTGTATCAGGTGGAGGGTCTGTATCAGTGTGAGGGACAGTATCAGTGTGAGGGACAGTATCAGTGTGAGGGACACTATCAGTTTGAGGGACAGTATCAGTTTGATTGGCTGTATCAGTTTGAGGGACAGTATCAGTTTGAGGGACAGTATCAGTTTGAGGGACTGTATCAGTTTGAGGGACTGTATCAGTTTGAGGGACTGTATCAGTTTCAGGGTTGGTATTAGATTGAAGGGCTGTATCAGTTTAAGGGACTGTATCAGTTTGAGGGATGGTATTATTTTGAGGGCCTGTATCAGTTTGAGGCACTCTATCAGTTTGAGGGGCTGTATCACTTTGAGGGACTGTATTAGTTTGAGGGACTGTATCAGTTTGAGGGACTGTATCAGTTTGAGGGACTGTATCAGTTTGAGGGACTGTATCAGTTTGAGGGCCTGTATCAGTTTGAGGGCCTGTATCAGTTTGAGGGACTGTATCAGTTTGAGGGGCTGTATCAGTTTGAAGTGCAGTATCGTTTTGAGTGGTTGTGTTAGATTGAAGGACTGTAGCAGTTTGAGGGGCTGCATCAGATTGAGGGGCTGTATAAGCTTGAGGGACTATATCAGTTTGAGGGAGTGTGTCAGGTTGAGGGAGTGTGTCAGTTCGAGGGACTGTGTCAGTTTGAGGGATGGTATTAGTTTCAGGGGCTGTATAAGTTTGAAGGAATGTATCAGTTTGAGGGACTGTATCAGTTTGAGGGACTGTATCAGTTTGAGGGACTGTATCAGTTTGAGGGATGGTATCAGTTTGAGGGGCTGTATCAGTTTGAGGGACTGTATCAGTTTGAGGGACTGTATCAGTTTGAGGGGCTGTATCAGTTTGAAGTGCAGTATCGTTTTGAGTGGTTGTGTTAGATTGAAGGACTGTAGCAGTTTGAGGGGCTGCATCAGATTGAGGGGCTGTATAAGCTTGAGGGACTATATCAGTTTGAGGGAGTGTGTCAGGTTGAGGGAGTGTGTCAGTTTGAGGGAGTGTGTCAGTTTGAGGGAGTGTGTCAGTTTGAGGGAGTGTGTCAGTTTGCGGGACTGTATCAGACTGAGGGACGGGATTAATTTTGAGGGGCTGTGTCAGTTCGAGGGACTGTGTCAGTTTGAGGGATGGTATTAGTTTGAGGGGCTGTATAAGTTTGAAGGAATGTATCAGTTTGAGGGACTGTATCAGTTTGAGGGACTGTATCAGTTTGAGGGACTGTATCAGTTTGAGGGACTGTATCAGTTTGAGGGACTGTATCAGTTTGAGGGACTGTATCAGTTTGAGGGATGGTATTAGTTTGAGGGGCTATATCAGTTTGAGGGATGGTATTAGTTTGAGGGGCTGTATCAGTTTGAGGGACTGTATCAATTTGAGGGTCTGTATCAGTTTGAGGGTCTGTATCAGTTTGAGGGTCTGTATCAGTTTGAGGGTCTGTATCAGTTTGAGGGGCTGTATCAGTTTGAGGGGCTGTATCAGTTTGAGGGACTGTATCAGTTTGAGGGACTGTATCAGTTTGAGGGACTGTATCAGTTTCAGGGACGGTATTAGTTTGAGGGGTTTATCCGTCTGAGGTGTGTATTAGTTTGAGGGGTTGTATCAGTTTGAGGGACTGTATCAGTTTGAGGGACTGTATCAGTTTGAGGGACTGTATCAGTTTGAGGGTGTGTATCAGTTTGAGGGTCTGTATCAGTTTGAGGGTCTGTATCAGTTTGAGGGTCTGTATCAGTTTGAGGGACAGTATCAGTTTGAGGGACATTATCAGTTTGAGGGGCTGTATCAGTTTGAGGGGTTGTGTTAGATTGAGGGACTGTAGCAGTTTGAGGGGTTGTGTTAGATTGAGGGACTGTAGCAGTTTGAGTGGCTGTATCAGATTGAGGGGCTGTATAAGCTTGAGCGACTATATCAGTTTGAGGGAGTGTGTCAGTTTGAGGGAGTGTGTCAGTTTGAGGGACTGTATCAGTTTGAGGGGCTGTATCAGTTTGAGGGACTGTATCAGTTTGAGGGACTGTATCAGTTTGAGGGACTGTATCAGTTTGAGGGACTGTATCAGTTTGAGGGATGGTATTAGTTTGAGAGGCTGTATCAGTTTGAGGGATGGTATCAGTTTGAGGGAATGTATCAGTTTGAGGGACTGTATCAGTTTGAGGGACTGTATCAATTTGAGGGTCTGTATCAGTTTGAGGGTCTGTATCAGTTTGAGGGTCTGTATCAGTTTGAAGGTCTGTATCAGTTTGAGGGTCTGTATCAGTTTGAGGGACTGTATCAGTTTGAGGGGCTGTATCAGTTTGAGGGGCTGTATCAGTTTGAGGGACTGTATCAGTTTCAGGGTTGGTATTAGATTGAAGGGCTGTATCAGTTTAAGGGACTGTATCAGTTTGAGGGATGGTATTATTTTGAGGGCCTGTATCAGTTTGAGGCACTCTATCAGTTTGAGGGGCTGTATCACTTTGAGGGACTGTATTAGTTTGAGGGACTGTATCAGTTTGAGGGACTGTATCAGTTTGAGGGCCTGTATCAGTTTGAGGGGCTGTATCAGTTTGAGGGACTGTATCAGTTTGAGGGACTGTATCAGTTTGAGGGACTGTATCAGTTTGAGGGACTGTATCAGTTTGAGAGGCTGTATCAGTTTGAGGGATGGTATCAGTTTGAGGGAATGTATCAGTTTGAGGGACAATATCAGTTTGAGGGACTGTATCAGTTTGAGGGACTGTATCAATTTGAGGGTCTGTATCAGTTTGAGGGTCTGTATCAGTTTGAGGGTCTGTATCAGTTTGAAGGTCTGTATCAGTTTGAGGGTCTGTATCAGTTTGAGGGTCTGTATCAGTTTGAGGGACTGTATCAGTTTGAGGGGCTGTATCAGTTTGAGGGGCTGTATCGGTTTGAGGGGCTGTACCGGTTTGAGGGGCTGTATCGGTTTGAGGGGCTGTATCGGTTTGAGGGGCTGTATCGGTTTGAGGGGCTGTATCAGTTTGAGGGACTGTATCAGTTTGAGGGACGGTATTAGTTTGAGGGTTTGCATCCGTTTGAGGGGTGTATCAGTTTGAGGGACTGTATCAGTTTGAGGGACTGTATCAGTTTGAGGGACTGTATCAGTTTGAGGGGCTCTATCGGTTTGAGGGTCTGTGTCGGTTTGAGGGATTGTGTTAGTTGCAGTGGCTGCATCAGTTTGAGGGACTGTATCATTTTGAGGGACTGCATCATTTTCAGGGATTGTGTTAGTTTCAGTGGCTGTATCAGTTTGAGGGGCTGTATCAGTTTGAGGGGCTGTATCAGTTTGAGGGACAGTATCAGTTTGAGGGACAGTATCAGTTTGAGGGACAGTATCAGTTTGAGGGACAGTATCAGTTTGAGGGACAGTATCAGTTTGAGGGGCTGTATCAGTTTGAGGGGCTGTATCAGTTTGAGGGGCTGTATCAGTTTGAGGGACTGTATCAGCTTAAGGGACTCTATCAGTTTGAGAGATGGTACTAGTCTGAGGGGCTGTATCAGTTTAAGGGACTGTATCAGTTTGAGCGATGGTATTAGTTTGAGGGGTTGTATCAGTTGGAGGGTCTGTATCAGTTGGAGGGTCTGTATCAGGTGGAGGGTCTGTATCAGGTGGAGGGTCTGTATCAGGTGGAGGGTCTGTATCAGTGTGAGGGACAGTATCAGTGTGAGGGACAGTATCAGTGTGAGGGACACTATCAGTTTGAGGGACAGTATCAGTTTGATTGGCTGTATCAGTTTGAGGGACTGTATCAGTTTGAGGGACTGTATCAGTTTGAGGGACTGTATCAGTTTGAGTGACTGTATCAGTTTGAGGGACTGTATCAGTTTCAGGGTTGGTATTAGATTGAAGGGCTGTATCAGTTTAAGGGACTGTATCAGTTTGAGGGATGGTATTATTTTGAGGGCCTGTATCAGTTTGAGGCACTCTATCAGTTTGAGGGGCTGTATCACTTTGAGGGGCTGTATCACTTTGAGGGACTGTATTAGTTTGAGGGACTGTATCAGTTTGAGGGACTGTATCAGTTTGAGGGACTGTATCAGTTTGAGGGCCTGTATCAGTTTGAGGGACTGTATCAGTTTGAGGGGCTGTATCAGTTTGAAGTGCAGTATCGTTTTGAGTGGTTGTGTTAGATTGAAGGACTGTAGCAGTTTGAGGGGCTGCATCAGATTGAGGGGCTGTATAAGCTTGAGGGACTATATCAGTTTGAGGGAGTGTGTCAGTTTGAGGGAGTGTGTCAGTTTGAGGGAGTGTGTCAGTTTGAGGGAGTGTGTCAGGTTGAGGGAGTGTGTCAGTTTGAGGGAGTGTGTCAGTTTGAGGGAGTGTGTCAGTTTGAGGGAGTGTGTCAGTTTGCGGGACTGTATCAGACTGAGGGACGGGATTAATTTTGAGGGGCTGTGTCAGTTCGAGGGACTGTGTCAGTTTGAGGGATGGTATTAGTTTGAGGGGCTGTATAAGTTTGAAGGAATGTATCAGTTTGAGGGACTGTATCAGTTTGAGGGACTGTATCAGTTTGAGGGACTGTATCAGTTTGAGGGACTGTATCAGTTTGAGGGATGGTATTAGTTTGAGGGGCTATATCAGTTTGAGGGATGGTATTAGTTTGAGGGGCTGTATCAGTTTGAGGGACTGTATCAATTTGAGGGTCTGTATCAGTTTGAGGGTCTGTATCAGTTTGAGGGTCTGTATCAGTTTGAGGGGCTGTATCAGTTTGAGGGGCTGTATCAGTTTGAGGGGCTGTATCAGTTTGAGGGACTGTATCAGTTTGAGGGACTGTATCAGTTTGAGGGACTGTATCAGTTTGAGGGACTGTATCAGTTTGAGGGACTGTATCAGTTTCAGGGACGGTATTAGTTTGAGGGGTTTATCCGTCTGAGGTGTGTATTAGTTTGAGGGGTTGTATCAGTTTGAGGGACTGTATCAGTTTGAGGGACTGTATCAGTTTGAGGGTGTGTATCAGTTTGAGGGTCTGTATCAGTTTGAGGGTCTGTATCAGTTTGAGGGTCGGTATCAGTTTGAGGGACAGTATCAGTTTGAGGGACATTATCAGTTTGAGGGGCTGTATCAGTTTGAGGGGTTGTGTTAGATTGAGGGACTGTAGCAGTTTGAGGGGTTGTTTTAGATTGAGGGACTGTAGCAGTTTGAGTGGCTGTATCAGATTGAGGGGCTGTATAAGCTTGAGCGACTATATCAGTTTGAGGGAGTGTGTCAGTTTGAGGGAGTGTGTCAGTTTGAGGGACTGTATCAGTTTGAGGGGCTGTATCAGTTTGAGGGGCTGTATCAGTTTGAGGGACTGTATCAGTTTGAGGGACTGTATCAGTTTGAGGGATGGTATTAGTTTGAGAGGCTGTATCAGTTTGAGGGATGGTATCAGTTTGAGGGAATGTATCAGTTTGAGGGACTGTATCAATTTGAGGGTCTGTATCAGTTTGAGGGTCTGTATCAGTTTGAGGGTCTGTATCAGTTTGAAGGTCTGTATCAGTTTGAGGGTCTGTATCAGTTTGAGGGACTGTATCAGTTTGAGGGGCTGTATCAGTTTGAGGGGCTGTATCGGTTTGAGGGGCTGTATCGGTTTGAGGGGCTGTACCGGTTTGAGTGGCTGTATCGGTTTGAGGGGCTATATCGGTTTGAGGGGCTGTATCAGTTTGAGGGACTGTATCAGTTTGAGGGACGGTATTAGTTTGAGGGTTTGCATCCGTTTGAGGGGTGTATCAGTTTGAGGGTCTGTATCATTTTGAGGGACTGCATCATTTTCAGGGATTGTGTTAGTTTCAGTGGCTGTATCAGTTTGAGGTGCTGTATCAGTTTGAGGGGCTGTATCAGTTTGAGGGACAGTATCAGTTTGAGGGACAGTATCAGTTTGAGGGACAGTATCAGTTTGAGGGACTGTATCAGTTTGAGGGACTGTATCAGTTTGAGGGGCTGTATCAGTTTGAGGGGCTGTATCAGTTTGAGGGACTGTATCAGCTTAAGGGACTCTATCAGTTTGAGAGATGGTACTAGTCTGAGGGGCTGTATCAGTTTAAGGGACTGTATCAGTTTGAGCGATGGTATTAGTTTGAGGGGTTGTATCAGTTGGAGGGTCTGTATCAGTTGGAGGGTCTGTATCAGGTGGAGGGTCTGTATCAGGTGGAGGGTCTGTATCAGGTGGAGGGTCTGTATCAGGTGGAGGGTCTGTATCAGTGTGAGGGACAGTATCAGTGTGAGGGACAGTATCAGTGTGAGGGACAGTATCAGTGTGAGGGACACTATCAGTTTGAGGGACAGTATCAGTTTGATTGGCTGTATCAGTTTGAGGGACTGTATCAGTTTGAGGGACTGTATCAGTTTGAGGGACTGTATCAGTTTGAGGGACTGTATCAGTTTCAGGGTTGGTATTAGATTGAAGGGCTGTATCAGTTTAAGGGACTGTATCAGTTTGAGGGATGGTATTATTTTGAGGGCCTGTATCAGTTTGAGGCACTCTATCAGTTTGAGGGGCTGTATCACTTTGAGGGACTGTATTAGTTTGAGGGACTGTATCAGTTTGAGGGACTGTATCAGTTTGAGGGCCTGTATCAGTTTGAGGGACTGTATCAGTTTTCGGGGCTGTATCAGTTTGAAGTGCAGTATCGTTTTGAGTGGTTGTGTTAGATTGAAGGACTGTAGCAGTTTGAGGGGCTGCATCAGATTGAGGGGCTGTATAAGCTTGAGGGATTATATCAGTTTGAGGGAGTGTGTCAGGTTGAGGGAGTGTGTCAGTTTGAGGGAGTGTGTCAGTTTGAGGGAGTGTGTCAGTTTGAGGGAGTGTGTCAGTTTGCGGGACTGTATCAGACTGAGGGACGGGATTAATTTTGAGGGGCTGTGTCAGTTCGAGGGACTGTGTCAGTTTGAGGGATGGTATTAGTTTGAGGGGCTGTATAAGTTTGAAGGAATGTATCAGTTTGAGGGACTGTATCAGTTTGAGGGATGGTATTAGTTTGAGGGGCTATATCAGTTTGAGGGATGGTATTAGTTTGAGGGGCTGTATCAGTTTGAGGGACTGTATCAATTTGAGGGTCTGTATCAATTTGAGGGTCTGTATCAGTTTGAGGGTCTGTATCAGTTTGAGGGGCTGTATCAGTTTGAGGGGCTGTATCAGTTTGAGGGGCTGTATCAGTTTGAGGGGCTGTATCAGTTTGAGGGGCTGTATCAGTTTGAGGGACTGTATCAGTTTGAGGGACTGTATCAGTTTGAGGGACTGTATCAGTTTGAGAGACTACATCAGTTTCAGGGACGGTATTAGTTTGAGGGGTTTATCCGTCTGAGGTGTGTATCAGTTTGAGGGTGTGTATCAGTTTGAGGGTGTGTATCAGTTTGAGGGTGTGTATCAGTTTGAGGGTGTGTATCAGTTTGAGGGTGTGTATCAGTTTGAGGGTCTGTATCAGTTTGAGGGTCTGTATCAGTTTGAGGGTCTGTATCAGTTTGAGGGACAGTATCAGTTTGAGGGACATTATCAGTTTGAGGGGCTGTATCAGTTTGAGGGGTTGTGTTAGATTGAGGGACTGTAGCAGTTTGAGGGGTTGTGTTAGATTGAGGGACTGTAGCAGTTTGAGTGGCTGTATCAGATTGAGGGGCTGTATAAGCTTGAGCGACTATATCAGTTTGAGGGAGTGTGTCAGTTTGAGGGAGTGTGTCAGTTTGAGGGACTGTATCAGTTTGAGGGGCTGTATCAGTTTGAGGGGCTGTATCAGTTTGAGGGACTGTATCAGCTTAAGGGACTCTATCAGTTTGAGAGATGGTACTAGTCTGAGGGGCTGTATCAGTTTAAGGGACTGTATCAGTTTGAGCGATGGTATTAGTTTGAGGGGTTGTATCAGTTGGAGGGTCTGTATCAGTTGGAGGGTCTGTATCAGGTGGAGGGTCTGTATCAGGTGGAGGGTCTGTATCAGGTGGAGGGTCTGTATCTGGCGGAGGGTCTGTATCTGGCGGAGGGTCTGTATCTGGCGGAGGGTCTGTATCTGGCGGAGGGTCTGTATCAGGTGGAGGGTCTGTATCAGTGTGAGGGACAGTATCAGTGTGAGGGACAGTATCAGTGTGAGGGACACTATCAGTTTGAGGGACAGTATCAGTTTGATTGGCTGTATCAGTTTGAGGGACAGTATCAGTTTGAGGGACAGTATCAGTTTGAGGGACAGTATCAGTTTGAGGGACTGTATCAGTTTGAGGGACTGTATCAGTTTGAGGGACTGTATCAGTTTCAGGGTTGGTATTAGATTGAAGGGCTGTATCAGTTTAAGGGACTGTATCAGTTTGAGGGATGGTATTATTTTGAGGGCCTGTATCAGTTTGAGGCACTCTATCAGTTTGAGGGGCTGTATCACTTTGAGGGACTGTATTAGTTTGAGGGACTGTATTAGTTTGAGGGACTGTATCAGTTTGAGGGACTGTATCAGTTTGAGGGCCTGTATCAGTTTGAGGGCCTGTATCAGTTTGAGGGACTGTATCAGTTTGAGGGGCTGTATCAGTTTGAAGTGCAGTATCGTTTTGAGTGGTTGTGTTAGATTGAAGGACTGTAGCAGTTTGAGGGGCTGCAGCAGATTGAGGGGCTGTATAAGCTTGAGGGACTATATCAGTTTGAGGGAGTGTGTCAGGTTGAGGGAGTGTGTCAGTTCGAGGGACTGTGTCAGTTTGAGGGATGGTATTAGTTTCAGGGGCTGTATAAGTTTGAAGGAATGTATCAGTTTGAGGGACTGTATCAGTTTGAGGGATGGTATTAGTTTGAGGGGCTGTATCAGTTTGAGGGACTGTATCAATTTGAGGGTCTGTATCAGTTTGAGGGTCTGTATCAGTTTGAGGGGCTGTATCAGTTTGAGGGGCTGTATCAGTTTGAGGGGCTGTATCAGTTTGAGGGGCTGTATCAGTTTGAGGGGCTGTATCAGTTTGAGGGGCATTATAAGCTTGAGCGACTATATCAGTTTGAGGGAGTGTGTCAGTTTGAGGGAGTGTTTCAGTTTGAGGGAGTGTGTCACGTTGAGGGAGTGTGTCAGTTTGAGGGACTGTGTCAGTTTGAGGGAGTGAGTCAGTTTGAGGGAGTATGTCAGTTTGAGGGAGTGTGTCAGTTTTAGGGACTGTGTCTGTTTGATGGGCTTCATCACTTTAAGGGGCTGTATTAGATGGTGGAATGGTATCAGTTTGAGGGGCTCTACTAGATTGAGGGAATGTATTAGTTTGAGGGGATATATTCGTTTGAATTATTGCATTATTTTGAGGGGCTGTATCAGTTTGACGGACAGTATCAGTTTGAGGAACTGTATCAGTTTGAGGGACTGTATCAGATTGAGGGACGGGATTAGTTTGAGGGGCTGTAAAACTTTGAGGGTCTGAATCAGTTTGTGGAGCTGTATCAGTTTGTGGGGCTGTATCAGTTTGAGGGGCTGTATCAGTTTGAGGGGCTGTATCAGTTTGAGGGGCTGTATGAGTTTGTGGGACTGTATCAGTTTGTGGGACTGTATCAGTTTGAGGGATGGTATCAGTTTGAGGGATGGTATCAGTTTGAGGGTCTGTGTCAATTTGAGGGTCTGTATCAGTTTGAGGGGCTGTATCAGTTTGAGGGGCTGTATCAGTTTGAGGGACTGTATCAGTTTGAGGGGCTGTATCAGTTTGAGGGGCTGTATCAGTTTGATTGGCTGTATCAGTTTGAGGGACAGTATCAGTTTGAGGGACTGTATCAGTTTGAGGGACTGTATCAGTTTGAGGGACTGTATCAGTTTCAGGGTTGGTATTAGATTGAAGGGCTGTATCAGTTTAAGGGACTGTATCAGTTTGAGGGATGGTATTATTTTGAGGGCCTGTATCAGTTTGAGGCACTCTATCAGTTTGAGGGGCTGTATCACTTTGAGGGACTGTATTAGTTTGAGGGACTGTATTAGTTTGAGGGACTGTATCAGTTTGAGGGACTGTATCAGTTTGAGGGACTGTATCAGTTTGAGGGACTGTATCAGTTTGAGGGGCTGTATCAGTTTGAAGTGCAGTATCGTTTTGAGTGGTTGTGTTAGATTGAAGGACTGTAGCAGTTTGAGGGGCTGCATCAGATTGAGGGGCTGTATAAGCTTGAGGGACTATATCAGTTTGAGGGAGTGTGTCAGGTTGAGGGAGTGTGTCAGTTCGAGGGACTGTGTCAGTTTGAGGGATGCTATTAGTTTCAGGGGCTGTATAAGTTTGAAGGAATGTATCAGTTTGAGGGACTGTATCAGTTTGAGGGATGGTATTAGTTTGAGGGGCTGTATCAGTTTGAGGGACTGTATCAATTTGAGGGTCTGTATCAGTTTGAGGGTCTGTATCAGTTTGAGGGGCTGTATCAGTTTGAGGGGCTGTATCAGTTTGAGGGGCTGTATCAGTTTGAGGGGCATTATAAGCTTGAGCGACTATATCAGTTTGAGGGAGTGTGTCAGTTTGAGGGAGTGTTTCAGTTTGAGGGAGTGTGTCAGTTTGAGGGAGTGTGTCACGTTGAGGGAGTGTGTCAGTTTGAGGGACTGTGTCAGTTTGAGGGACTGTGTCAGTTTGAGGGAGTTAGTCAGTTTGAGGGAGTTAGTCAGTTTAAGGGAGTGAGTCAGTTTGAGGGAGTGAGTCAGTTTGAGGGAGTATGTCAGTTTGAGGGAGTGTGTCAGTTTTAGGGACTGTGTCTGTTTGATGGGCTTCATCACTTTAAGGGGCTGTATTAGATGGTGGAATGGTATCAGTTTGAGGGGTTCTACTAGATTGAGGGAATGTATTAGTTTGAGGGGATATATTCGTTTGAATTATTGCATTATTTTGAGGGGCTGTATCAGTTTGACGGACAGTATCAGTTTGAGGAACTGTATCAGTTTGAGGGACTGTATCAGATTGAGGGACGGGATTAGTTTGAGGGGCTGTAAAACTTTGAGGGTCTGAATCAGTTTGTGGAGCTGTATCAGTTTGTGGGGCTGTATCAGTTTGAGGGGCTGTATCAGTTTGAGGGGCTGTATGAGTTTGTGGGACTGTATCAGTTTGTGGGACTGTATCAGTTTGAGGGATGGTATCAGTTTGAGGGATGGTATCAGTTTGAGGGATGGTATCAGTTTGAGGGTCTGTATAAGATTGAGTGGCTGTATAAGCTTGAGGGAGTGTGTCAGTTTGAGGGAGTGTGTCAGTTTGAGGTTTGTGTCAGTTTGAGGGAGTGTGTCAGGTTGAGGGAGTGTGTCAGGTTGAGGGAGTGAGTCAGTTTGAGGGAGTGAGTCAGTTTGAGGGAGTGAGTCAGTTTGAGGGAATGTGTCAGTTTGAGGGAGTGTGTCAGTTTGATGGGCTTCATCACTTCAAAGGGCTATATTAGATGGTGGAATTGTATCAGTTTGAGGGGCTGTACTAGATTGAAGGAATGTGTTATTTTAAGGGGATATATTAGTTTGAATGAGTGCATTATTTTGAGGGCCTATATCATTTTGACGGACAGTATCAGTTTCACGGACAGTATCAGTTTCACGGACAGTATCAGTTTGAGGGATTGTATCAGTTTGAGGGACTGTATCAGATTGAGGGCTGGGATTAATTTTGAGGGGCTGTAAAACTTTGAGGGGCTTTATCAGTTTGAGGGATGGTATCAGTTTGAGGGATGGTATCAGTTTGAGGGGCTGAATCAGTTTGAGGGGCTGAATCAGTTTGAGGGGCAGTATCAGTTTGAGGGATGGTATTAGTTTGAGGGACTGTATCAGTTTGTGGGACTGTATCAGTTTGAGGGATGGTATTAGTTTGAGGGGCTGTATCAGTTTGAGGGACTGTATCAGTTTGAGGGTCTGTGTCAGTTTGAGGGACAGTATCAGATTGAGGGGCTGTGTCACTTTGAGGGATGGTATTACTTTGAGGGGCTGTATCAGTTTGAGGGACTGTATCAGTTTGAGGGACTGTATCAATTTGAGGGAAGGTATTAGATTGAGGGGCTGTATCAGTTTAAGGGACTGTATCCGTTTGAGGGATGGTACTATTTTGAGGGCCTGTATCAGTTTGAGGGATTCTATCAGTTTGAGGGTCTGTATCACTTTGAGGGACTGTATCAGTTTGAGGGGCTGTATCAGTTTGAGGGGCTGTATCAGTTTGAGGGGCTGTATCAGTTTGAGGGGCTGTATCAGTTTGAGGGTCTGTATCAGTTTGAGGGACGGTATCAGTTTGAGGGAAGGAATCATTTTCAGGGACGTTATCAGTTTCAGGGACGGGATCAGCTTCAGGGGCTGTATCAGTTTGAGCGACTGTATCAGTTTGAGGGACGGTTTTAGTTTGAGGGGTTTATCCGTCTGAGGGGTGTATTAGTTTGAGGGACTGTATCAGTTTGAGGGACTGTATCAGTTTGAGGGGCTGTATCAGTTTGAGGGGTTGTGTTAGATTAAGGGACTGTAGCAGTTTGAGGCGCTGTATCAGATTGAGTGGCTGTATAAGCTTGAGGGACTATATCAGTTTGAGGGAGTGTGTCAGTTTGAGGGAGTGTGTCACGTTGAGGGAGTGTCTTTAGTTGAGGGAGTGTGTCAGTTTGAAGGGGTGTGTCAGTTTGAAGGAGTGTGTCAGTTTGAGGGAGTGTGTCAGTTTGAGGGAGTGTGTCAGTTTGAGGGAGTGTGTCAGTTTGAGGGACTGTGTCAGTTTGAGGGACTGTGTCTGTTTGATGGGCTTCATCACTTTATGGGGCTGTATTAGATCGTGGAATTCTATCAGTTTGAGGGGCTTTACTAGATTGAAGGAATGTGTTAGTTTGAGGGGATATATTAGTTTGAATTATTGCATTAATTTGAGGGGCTGTATCAGTTTGACGGACAGTATCAGTTTGAGGAACTGTATCAGATTGAGGGACGGGATTAGTTTGAGGGGCTGTAAAACTTTGAGGGGCTGTATCAGTTTGAGGGATGGTATCAGTTTGAGGGGCTGAATCAGTTTGAGGGGCTGAATCAGTTTGAGGGGCTGAATCAGTTTGAGGGGCTGTATCAGTTTGAGGGATGGTATCAGTTTGAGGGATGGTATCAGTTTGAGGGATGGTATCAGTTTGAGGGATGGTATCAGTTTGAGGGGCTGTATCAGTTTGAGGGGCTGTATCAGTTTGAGGGACTGTATCAGTTTGAGGGACTGTATCAGTTTGAGGGATGGTATTAGTTTGAGGGGCTGTATCAATTTGAGGGACTGTATCAGTTTGAGAGGCTGTATCAGTTTGAGGGATGGTATTAGTTTTATGGGCTGTATCAGCTTGAGGGTCTGTATCAGTTTGAGGGTCTGTATCAGTTTGAGGGACTGTATCAGTTTGAGGGATGGTATTAGATTGAGGGGCTGTATCAATTTGAGGGACAGTATCAGTTTGAGGGACTGTATCAGTTTGAGGGACTGTATCAGTTTGAGGGGCTGTATCAGTTTGAGTGATGGTATTAGTTTGAGGGACTGTATCAGCTTAAGGGACTCTATCAGTTTGAGGGATGGTACTAGTTTGAGGGGCTGTATCAGTTTGAGGGACTGTATCAGTTTGAGGGACTGTATCAGTTTGAGGGATGGTATTAGTTTGAGGGGCTGTATCAGTTTGAGGGATGGTATTAGTTTGAGGGGCTGTATCAGTTTGAGGGATGGTATTAGTTTGAGGGGCTGTATCAGTTTGAGGGTCTGTATCAGTTTGAGGGTCTGTATCAGTTTGAGGGATGTTATCAGTTTGAGGGATGTTATCAGTTTGAGGGATGTTATCAGTTTGACGGGCTGTATCAGTTTGAGAGGCTGTATCAGTTTTTAAGTGCTGTATCATTTTGAGGGGTTGTGTTAGATTGAGGGTCTGTAGAAGTTTGAGGGGCTGTATCAGATTGAGTGGCTGTATAAGCTTGAGGGAGTGTGTCAGTTTGAGGGAGTGTGTCAGTTTGAGGGAGTGTGTCAGTTTGAGGGAGTGTGTCAGTTTGAGGTTTGTGTCAGGTTGAGGGAGTGTGTCAGGTTGAGGGAGTGTGTCAGGTTGAGGGAGTGTGGCAGTTTGAGGGAGTGTGGCAGTTTGAGGGAGTGTGGCAGTTTGAGGGAGTGAGTCAGTTTGAGGGAGTGAGTCAGTTTGAGGGAGTGAGTCAGTTTGAGGGAATGCGTCAGTTTGAGGGAGTGTGTCAGTTTGATGGGCTTCATCACTTTAAAGGGCTATATTAGATGGTGGAATTGTATCAGTTTGAGGGGCTGTACTAGATTGAAGGAATGTGTTAGTTTGAGGGGATATATTAGTTTGAATGAGTGCATTATTTTGAGGGCCTGTATCAGTTTGACGGACAGTATCAGTTTGACGGACAGTATCAGTTTGAGGGACTGTATCAGTTTGAGGGACTGTATCAGTTTGAGGGACTGTATCAGATTGAGGGCTGGGATTAATTTTGAGGGGCTGTAAAACTTTGAGGGGCTTTATCAGTTTGAGGGATGGTATCAGTTTGAGGGATGGTATTAGTTTGAGGGGCTGTATCAGTTTGAGGGACTGTATCAGTTTGAGGGTTTGTGTCAGTTTGAGGGACAGTATCAGATTGAGGGGCTGTATCACTTTGAGGGATGGTATTACTTTGAGGGGCTGTATCAGTTTGAGGGACTGTATCAGTTTGAGGGACTGTATCAATTTGAGGGAAGGTATTAGATTGAGGGGCTGTATCAGTTTAAGGGACTGTATCCGTTTGAGGGATGGTATTATTTTGAGGGCCTGTATCAGTTTGAGGGATTCTATCAGTTTGAGGGTCTGTATCACTTTGAGGGACTGTATCAGTTTGAGGGACTGTATCAGTTTGAGGGGCTGTATCAGTTTGAGGGATGGTATCAGTTTGAGGGGCTGTATCAGTTTGAGGGGCTGTATCAGTTTGAGGGGCTGTATCAGTTTGAGGGGCTGTATCAGTTTGAGGGACTGTATCAGTTTGAGGGACTGTATCAGTTTGAGGGACTGTATCAGTTTGAGGGACTGTATCAGTTGAAGGGTCTGTATCAGTTTGAGGGTCTGTATCAGTTTGAGGTACGGTATCAGTTTGAGGGACGGTATCAGTTTGAGGGAAGGAATCATTATCAGGGACGGTATCAGTTTCAGGGACGGGATCAGCTTCAGGGGCTGTATCAGTTTGAGCGACTGTATCAGTTTGAGGGACGGTTTTAGTTTGAGGGGTTTATCCGTCTGAGGGGTGAATTAGTTTGAGGGGTTGTATCAGTTTGAGGGACTGTATCAGTTTGAGGGACTGTATCAGTTTGAGGGGCTGTATCAGTTTGAGGGGTTGTGTTAGATTGAGGGACTGTATCAGTTTGAGGCGCTGTATCAGATTGAGGGGCTGTAT
Organism: Carcharodon carcharias; assembly: GCF_017639515.1. Lineage (NCBI taxonomy): Eukaryota > Metazoa > Chordata > Chondrichthyes > Lamniformes > Lamnidae > Carcharodon > Carcharodon carcharias. Next base: position 87,083,144 of record NC_054485.1, read on the forward strand.
AAGCTTGAGGGACTATATCAGTTTGAGGGAGTGTGTCAGTTTGAGGGAGTGTGTCACGTTGAGGGAGTGTCTTTAGTTGAGGGAGTGTGTCAGTTTGAGGGAGGGTGTCAGTTTGAGGGAGTGTGTCAGTTTGAGGGAGTGTGTCAGTTTGAAGGGGTGTGTCAGTTTGAAGGAGTGTGTCAGTTTGAGGGAGTGTGTCAGTTTGAGGGAGTGTGTCAGTTTGAGGGACTGTGTCAGTTTGAGGGACTGTGTCTGTTTGATGGGCTTCATCACTTTATGGGGCTGTATTAGATCGTGGAATTCTATCAGTTTGAGGGGCTTTACTAGATTGAGGGAATGTATTAGTTTGAGGGGATATATTAGTTTGAATTATTGCATTAATTTGAGGGGCTGTATCAGTTTGACGGACAGTATCAGTTTGAGGAACTGTATCAGTTTGAGAGGCTGTATCAGTTTGAGGGATGGTATTAGTTTTAGGGACTGTATCAGCTTGAGGGTCTGTATCAGTTTGAGGGTCTGTATCAGTTTGAGGGACTGTATCAGTTTGAGGGATGGTATTAGTTTGAGGGGCTGTATCAGTTTAAGGGACTGTATCAGTTTGAGGGGCTGTATCAGTTTGAGGGGCTGTATCAGTTTGAGGGGCTGTATCAGTTTGAGAGGCTGTATCAGTTTGAGAGACTCTATCAGTTTGAGAGACTGTATCAGTTTGAGAGACTATCAGTTTCAGGAACGGTATCAGTTTCAGGGACGGTATCAGTTTCAGGGACGGTATCAGTTTCAGGGACGGTATCAGTTTCAGGGACGGTATCATTTTCAGGGACGGTATCAGTTTCAGGGATGGTATCAGTTTCAGGGGCTGTATCAGTTTGAGGGACGGTATTAGTTTGAGGGGTTTATCCGTCTGAGGTGTGTATTAGTTTGAGGGTCTGTATCAGTTTGAGGGTGTGTCTCAGTTTGAGGGTCTGTATCAGTTTGAGGGTCTGTATCAGTTTGAGGGACAGTATCAGTTTGAGGGACAGTATCAGTTTGAGGGACAGTATCAGTTTGAGGGACAGTATCAGTTTGAGGGGCTGTATCAGTTTGAGGGGTTGTGTTAGATTGAGGGACTGTAGCAGTTTGATGGGCTGTATCAGATTGAGGGGCTGTATCAGCTTGAGCGACTATATAAGTTTGAGGGAGTGTGTCAGTTTGAGGGAGTGTGTCAGGTTGAGGGAGTGTGTCAGGTTGAGGGAGTGTGTCACGTTGAGGGAGTGTGTCACGTTGAGGGAGTGTGTCACGTTGAGGGAGTGTGTCACGTTGAGGGAGTGTGTCACGTTGAGGGAGTGTGTCAGTTTGAGGGAGTGTGTCAGTTTGAGGGGCTGTATCAGTTTGAGGGACTGTATCAGTTTGAGGGACTGTATCAGTTTGAGGGACTGTATCAGTTTGAGGGATGGTATTAGTTTGAGGGGCTGTATCAGTTTGAGGGACTGTATCAGTTTGAGGGATGGTATTAGTTTGAGGGGCTGTATCAGTTTGAGGGACTGTATCAATTTGAGGGTCTGTATCAGTTTGAGGGTCTGTATCAGTTTGAGGGTCTGTATCAGTTTGAGGGTCTGTATCAGTTTGAGGGTCTGTATCAGTTTGAGGGACTGTATCAGTTTGAGAGACTGTATCAGTTTCAGGGACGGTATCAGTTTCAGGGGCTGTATCAGTTTGAGGGACGGTATTAGTTTGAGGGGTTTATCTGTCTGAGGTGTGTATCAGTTTGAGGGTCTGTATCAGTTTGAGGGTCTGTATCAGTTTGAGGGTCTGTATCAGTTTGAGGGACAGTATCAGTTTGAGGGACAGTATCAGTTTGAGGGACAGTATCAGTTTGAGGGGCTGTATCAGTTTGAGGGGTTGTGTTAGATTGAGGGACTGTAGCAGTTTGATGGGCTGTATCAGATTGAGGGGCTGTATAAGCTTGAGCGACTATATCAGTTTGAGGGAGTGTGTCAGATTGAGGGAGTGTGTCAGATTGAGGGAGTGTGTCAGTTTGAGGGAGTGTGTCACGTTGAGGGAGTGTGTCACGTTGAGGGAGTGTGTCACGTTGAGGGAGTGTGTCACGTTGAGGGAGTGTGTCACGTTGAGGGAGTGTGTCAGTTGAAGGGAGTGTGTCAGTTGAAGGGAGTGTGTCAGTTTGAGGGAGTGTGTCAGTTTGAGGGACTGTGTCTGTTTGATGGGATTCATTACTTAAAGGGGCTGTGTTAGATCGTGGAATGGTATCAGTTTGAGGGGATCTACTAGATTGAGGGAATGTATTAGTTTCAGAGGATATATTAGTTTGAATTATTGCATTAATTTGAGGGGTTGTATCAATTTGACAGACAGTACCAGTTTGATCAACTGTGTTAGTTTGAGGGACTGTATCAGATTGAGGGACGGGATTAGTTTGAGGGGCTGTAAAAGTCTGAGGGGCTGAATCAGTTTAAGCGGCTGTATCCGTTTGAGGGGCTGTATCAGTTTGAGGGGCTGTATCAGTTTGAGGGGCTGTATCAGTTTGTGGGATGGTATAAGTTTGAGGGGCTGTATCAGTTTGAGGGGCTGTATCAGTTTGAGGGGCTGTATCAGTTTCTGGGATGGTATAAGTTTGAGGGGCTGTATCAGTTTGAGGGGCTGTATCAGTTTGAGGGGATGTATCAGTTTGAGGGATGGTATTAGTTTGAGGGTCTGTATCATTTTGAGGGTCTGTATCATTTTGAGGGTCTGTATCAGTTTGAGGGGCTGTATCAGTTTGAGGGACTGTATCTGTTTGAGGGACTGTATCAGTTTGAGGGACTGTATCAGTTTGAGGGACTGTATCAGTTTGAGGGACTGTATCAGTTTGAGGGTCTGTATCAGTTTGAGGGTCTGTATCAGTTTGAGGGGCTGTATCAGTTTGAGGGGCTATATCGGTTTCAGGGACTGTATCAGTTTCTGGGACGGTATCAATTTGAGGGACGATATTAGTTTGAGGGGTTGTATCCTTTTGAGGTGTGTATCAGTTTGAGGGGTTGTATCAGTTTGAGGGGTTGTATCAGTTTGAGGGACTGTATCAGTTTGAGGGACTGTATCAGTTTGAGGGACTGTATCAGTTTGAGGGGCTGTATCAGTTTGAGGGGCTGTATCAGTTTGAGGGGCTGTATCAGTTTGAGGCTCTGTATCAGTTTGAGGGACAGTATCAGTTTGAGGGACAGTATCAGTTTGAGGGACAGTATCAGTCTGAGGGGCTGTATCAGTTTGAGGGATGTTATCAGTTTGACGGGCTCTATCGGTTTGATGGTCTGTGTCGGTTTGAGGGACTGTGTTAGTTGCAGTGGCTGTATCAGTTTGAGGGGCTGTATCATTTTGAGGGACTGTATCATTTTCAGGGACTGTGTTAGTTTCAGTGGCTGTATCAGTTTGAGGGGCTGTATCAGTTTGAGGGACTGCATCAGTTTGAGGTGCTGTATCAGTTTGAGGTGCTGTATCAGTTTGAGGTGCTGTATCAGTTTGAGGGTCTGTATCATTTTGAGGGTCTGTATCATTTTGAGGGTCTGTATCAGTTTGAGGGTCTGTATCAGTTTGAGGGGCTGTATCAGTTTGAGGGACTGTATCAGATGAGGGACGGTATTAGTTTGAGGGGCTGTATCAATTTGAGGGATGTATCAGTTTGAGGGGCTGTATCAGTTTGAGGGGCTGTATCAGTTTGAGGGGCTGTATCATTTTGAGGGTCTGTATCATTTTGAGGGTCTGTATCAGTTTGAGGGTCTGTATCAGTTTGAGGGTCTGTATCAGTTTGAGGGACTGTATCAGATGAGGGACGGTATTAGTTTGAGGGGCTGTATCAATTTGAGGGGTGTATTTGTTTGAGGGGTTGTATCAGTTTGAGGGGCTGTATCAGTTTGAGGGGCTGAATCAGTTTGAGGGGCTGTATCAGTTTGAGGCTCTGTATCAGTTTGAGGCTCTGTATCAGTTTGAGGGACAGTATCAGTTTGAGGGACAGTATCAGTTTGAGGGACAGTATCAGTTTGAGGGGCTGTATCAGTTTGAGGGATGTTATCAGTTTGACGGGCTCTATCGGTTTGATGGTCTGTGTCGGTTTGAGGGACTGTGTTAGTTGCAGTGGCTGTATCAGTTTGAGGGACTGTATCATTTTGAGGGACTGTATCATTTTCAGGGACTGTGTTAGTTTCAGTGGCTGTATCAGTTTGAGGGGCTGTATCAGTGTGAGGGGCTGTATCAGTTTGAGGGACTGTATCACTTTGAGGGACTGTATCAGTTTGAGGGACTGCATCAGTTTGAGGTGCTGTATCAGTTTGAGGGTCTGTATCATTTTGAGGGTCTGTATCAGTTTGAGGGTCTGTATCAGTTTGAGGGGCTGTATCAGTTTGAGGGACTGTATCAGATGAGGGACGGTATTAGTTTGAGGGGCTGTATCAATTTGAGGGGTGTATTTGTTTGAGGGGCTGTATCAGTTTGAGGGGCTGAATCAGTTTGAGGGGCTGAATCAGTTTGAGGGGCTGAATCAGTTTGAGGGTCTGTATCATTTTGAGGGTCTGTATCATTTTGAGGGTCTGTATCAGTTTGAGGGTCTGTATCAGTTTGAGGGGCTGTATCAGTTTGAGGGACTGTATCAGATGAGGGACGGTATTAGTTTGAGGGGCTTTATCAATTTGAGGGGTGTATTTGTTTGATGGATGGTATTATTTTGAGGGGCTGTATCAGTTTGAGGGGCTGTATCAGTTTGAGGGGCTGTATCAGTTTGAGGGGCTGTATCAGTTTGAGGGGCTGTATCAGTTTGAGGGTCTGTATCAGTTTGAGGGTTTGTATCAGTTTGAGGGACGGTATCAGTTTGAGGGAAGGAATCATTTTCAGGGACGTTATCAGTTTCAGGGACGGGATCAGCTTTAGGGGCTGTATCAGTTTGAGCGACTGTATCAGTTTGAGGGACGGTTTTAGTTTGAGGGGTTTATCCGTCTGAGGGGTGTATTAGTTTGAGGGACTGTATCAGTTTGAGGGACTGTATCAGTTTGAGGGGCTGTATCAGTTTGAGGGGTTGTGTTAGATTGAGGGACTGTAGCAGTTTGAGGCGCTGTATCAGTTTGAGGGGCTGTATCAGATTGAGTGGCTGTATAAGCTTGAGGGACTATATCAGTTTGAGGGAGTGTGTCAGTTTGAGGGAGTGTGTCAGTTTGAGGGAGTGTGTCACGTTGAGGGAGTGTCTTTAGTTGAGGGAGTGTGTCAGTTTGAGGGAGTGTGTCAGTTTGAGGGAGTGAGTCAGTTTGAGGGAGTGTGTCAGTTTGAAGGGGTGTGTCAGTTTGAGGGAGTGTGTCAGTTTGAGGGAGTGTGTCAGTTTGAGGGAGTGTGTCAGTTTGAGGGACTGTGTCTGTTTGATGGGCTTCATCACTTTATGGGGCTGTATTAGATCCTGGAATTCTATCAGTTTGAGGGGCTTTACTAGATTGAAGGGATGTGTTAGTTTGAGGGGATATATTAGTTTGAATTATTGCATTAATTTGAGGGGCTGTATCAGTTTGACGGACAGTATCAGTTTGAGGAACTGTATCAGATTGAGGGACGGGATTAGTTTGAGGGGCTGTAAAACTTTGAGGGGCTGTATCAGTTTGAGGGATGGTATCAGTTTGAGGGGCTGAATCAGTTTGAGGGGCTGAATCAGTTTGAGGGGCTGAATCAGTTTGAGGGGCTGTATCAGTTTGAGGGATGGTATCAGTTTGAGGGATGGTATCAGTCTGAGGTGCTGTATCAGTTTGAGGGGCTGTATCAGTTTGAGGGGCTGTATCAGTTTGAGGGGCTGTATCAGTTTGAGGGATGGTATTAGTTTGAGGGGCTGTATCAATTTGAGGGACTGTATCAGTTTGAGAGGCTGTATCAGTTTGAGGGATGGTATTAGTTTTATGGGCTGTATCAGCTTGAGGGTCTGTATCAGTTTGAGGGACTGTATCAGTTTGAGGGATGGTATTAGTCTGAGGGGCTGTATCAGATAAAGGGACTGTATCAGTTTGAGCGATGGTATTAGATTGAGGGGCTGTATCAATTTGAGGGACAGTATCAGTTTGAGGGACAGTATCAGTTTGAGGGGCTGTATCAGTTTGAGTGATGGTATTAGTTTGAGGGACTGTATCAGCTTAAGGGACTCTATCAGTTTGAGGGATGGTACTAGTTTGAGGGGCTGTATCAGTTTGAGGGACTGTATCAGTTTGAGGGACTGTATCAGTTTGAGGGATGGTATTAGTTTGAGGGGCTGTATCAGTTTGCGGGATGGTATTAGTTTGAGGGGCTGTATCAGTTTGCGGGATGGTATTAGTTTGAGGGGCTGTATCAGTTTGAGGGTCTGTATCAATTTGAGGGTCTGTATCAGTTTGAGGGTCTGTATCAGTTTGAGGGTCTGTATCAGTTTGAGGGATGTTATCAGTTTGAGGGATGTTATCAGTTTGAGGGATGTTATCAGTTTGACGGGCTGTATCAGTTTGAGAGGCTGTATCAGTTTGAGAGGCTGTATCAGTTTGAGAGGCTGTATCAGTTTGAGAGGCTGTATCAGTTTTTAAGTGCTGTATCATTTTGAGGGGTTGTGTTAGATTGAGGGTCTGTAGCAGTTTGAGGGGCTGTATCAGATTGAGTGGCTGTATAAGCTTGAGGGAGTGTGTCAGTTTGAGGGAGTGTGTCAGTTTGAGGGAGTGTGTCAGTTTGAGGTTTGTGTCAGTTTGAGGGAGTGAGTCAGTTTGAGGGAGTGAGTCAGTTTGAGGGAATGTGTTAGTTTGAGGGAGTGTGTCAGTTTGATGGGCTTCATCACTTTAAAGGGCTGTATTAGATGGTGGAATTGTATCAGTTTGAGGGGCTGTACTAGATTGAAGGAATGTGTTAGTTTGAGGGGCTATATTAGTTTGAATGAGTGCATTATTTTGAGGGCCTATATCAGTTTGACGGACAGTATCAGTTTGACGGACAGTATCAGTTTGAGGGACTGTATCAGTTTGAGGGTCTGTATCAGTTTGAGGGTCTGTATCAGTTTGAGGGACAGTATCAGTTTGAGGGACAGTATCAGTTTGAGGGGTTGTGTTAGATTGAGGGACTGTAGCAGTTTGAGGGGCTGTATCAGATTGAGGGGCTGTTTAAGTTTTAGCGACTATATCAGTTTGAGGGAGTGTGTCAGTTTGAGGGATTGTGTCAGTTTGAGGGAGTGTATCAGTTTGAGGGAGTGTGTCACGTTGAGGGAGTGTGTCACGTTGAGGGAGTCTGTCAGTTTGAGGGAGTGTGTCAGTTTGAGGGAGTGTGTCAGTTTGAGGGAGTGTGTCAGTTTGAGGGAGTGTGTCAGTTTGATGGAGTTTGTCAGTTTGAGGGACTCTGTCTGTTTGATGGGATTCATCACTTTAAGGGGCTGTATTAGATGGTGGAATGGTATCAGTTTGAGGGGATCTACTAGATTGAGGGAATGTATTAGTTTCAGGGGATATATTAGTTTGAATTATTGCATTATTTTGAGGGGCTGTATCAGTTTGACGGACAGTATCAGTTTGAGGAACAGTATCAGTTTGAGGGACTGTATCAGATTGAGGGACGGGATTAGTTTGAGGGGCTGTAAAACTTTGAGGGGCTGAATCAGTTAAAGCGGCTGTATCAGTTTGAGGGTCTGTATCAGTTTGAGGGTCTGTATCAGTTTGAGGGGCTGTATCAGTTTGAGGGGCTGTATCAGTTTGAGGGTCTGTATCAGTTTGAGGGACTGTATCAGTTTGAGGGACTGTATCAGTTTGAGGGTCTGTATCAGTTTGAGGGTCTGTATCAGTTTGAGGGTCTGTATCAGTTTGAGGGGCTGTATCAGTTTGAGGGGCTGTATCAGTTTGAGGGATGTTATTAGTTTGAGGGGCTGTATCAGTTTGAGGGATGGTATTAGTTTGAGGGGCTGTATCAGTTTGAGGGACGGTATTAATTTGAGGGATGGTGTTAGTTTGAGAGGCTGTATCAGTTTGAGGGACTGTATCAGTTTGAGGGTCTGTATCAGTTTGAGGGGCTGTATCAGTTTGAGGGGCTGTATCAGTTTGAGGGGCTGTATCAGTTTGAGGGACGGTATTAGTTTGAGGGGTTGTATCAGTTTAAGGAGTGTATCAGTTTAAGGAGTGTATCAGTTTGAGGGGTGTATCAGTTTGAGGGGCTGTATCACTTTGAGGGGCTGTATCACTTTGAGGGGCTGTATCAGTTTGAGGGGCTGTATCAGTTTGAGGGGCTGTATCAGTTTGAGGGATGGTATTAGTTTGAGGGCCTGTATCAGTTTGAGGGACTGTATCAGTTTGAGGGGCTGTATCAGTTTGAAGTGCTGTATCGTTTTGAGGGGTTGTGTTAGATTGAAGGACTGTAGCCGTTTGAGGGGCTGTATCAGATTGAGGGGCTGTATAAGCTTGAGGGACTATATCCGTCTGAGGGAGTGTGTCAGGTTGAGGGAGTGTGTCTGTTTGAGGGAGTGTGTCAGTTTGAGGGAGTGTGTCCATTTGAGGGACTGTATCAGATTGAGGGACGTGATTAATTTTGAGAGGCTGTGTTATTTTTAGGGACTGTGTCAGTTTGAGGGATGGTATTTGTTTGAGGGGCTGTATCAGTTTGAGGGACTGTATCAGTTTGAGGGACTGTATCAGTTTGAGGGATGGAATTAGTTTGAGGGGATGTATCAGTTTGAGGGACTGTATCAATTTGAGGGTCTGTATCAGTTTGAGGGTCTGTATCAGTTTGAGGGTCTGTATCAGTTTGAGGGTCTGTATCAGTTTGAGGGGCTGTATCAGTTTGAGGGGCTGTATCAGTTTGAGGGACTGTATCAGTTTGAGGGACTGTATCAGTTTGAGGGACTGTATCAGTTTGAGGGACTGTATCAGTTTGAGAGACTGTATCAGTTTGAGAGACTGTATCAGTTTGAGGGATGGTATCAGTTTCAGGGGCTGTATCAGTTTGAGGGACGGTATTAGTTTGAGGGGTTTATCCGTCTGAGGTGTGTATTAGTTTGAGGGGTTGTATCAGTTTGAGGGTCTGTATCAGTTTGAGGGTCTGTATCAGTTTGAGGGTCTGTATCAGTTTGAGGGTCTGTATCAGCTTGAGGGTCTGTATCAGTTTGAGGGACAGTATCAGTTTGAGGGACAGTATCAGTTTGAGGGACAGTATCAGTTTGAGGGGCTGTATCAGTTTGAGGGGTTGTGTTAGATTGAGGGACTGTAGCAGATTGAGGGGCTGTATAAGTTTGAGCGACTATATCAGTTTGAGGGAGTGTGTCAGTTTGAGGGATTGTGTCAGTTTGAGGGATTGTGTCAGTTTGAGGGATTGTGTCAGTTTGAGGGAGTGTGTCAGTTTGAGGGAGTGTGTCAGTTTGAGGGAGTGTGTCAGTTTGAGGGAGTGTGTCACGTTGAGGGAGTGTGTCACGTTGAGGGAGTGTGTCAGTTTGATGGAGTGTGTCAATTTTAGGGACTGTGTCTGTTTGATGGGCTTCATCACTTTAAGGGGCTGTATTAGATGGTGGAATAGTATCAGTTTGAGGGGCTCTACTAGATTGAGGGAATGTATTAGTTTGAGGGGATATATTAGTTTGAATTATTGCATTATTTTGAGGGGCTGTATCAGTTTGACGGACAGTATCAGTTTGAGGGACTGTATCAGATTGAGGGACGGGATTAGTTTGAGGAGCTGTATCAATGTGAGGGGTGTATCAGTTTGAGGGGTTGTATCAGTTTGAGGGACTGTATCAGTTTGAGGGTCTGTATCAGTTTGAGGGTCTGTATCAGTTTGAGGGGCTGTATCAGTTTGAGGGACAGTATCAGTTTGAGGGACAGTATCAGATTGAGGGGCGGTATCAGTTTGAGGGGTTGTGTTAGATTGAGGGCCTGTAGCAGTTTGAGGGGCTGTATCAGATTGAGGGGCATTATAAGCTTGAGCGAATATATCAGTTTGAGGGAGTGTGTCAGTTTGAGGAAGTGTGTCAGTTTGAGGGAGTGTGTCAGTTTGAGGGAGTGAGTCAGTTTGAGGGAGTGTGTCACGTTGATGGAGTGTGTCACATTGAGGGTCTGTGTCAGTTTGAGGGACTGTGTCAGTTGAAGTGGCTGTATCAGTTTGAGGAGCTGTATCAGTTTGAGGGGCTGTATCAGTTTGAGGGGCTGTATCAGTTTGAGGGGCTGTATAAGTTTGAGGGACTGCAGCAGTTTGAAGGACTGTAGCAGTTGGAGGGACAGTATCATTTTGAGCAGCTGTATCATTTGAAGGGACTGTATTAGTTTGAGGGATGGTGTTAGTTTGAGGGGCTGTATCAGTTTGAGGGGCTGTATCAGTTTGAGGGGCTGTATCAGTTTAAGTGACTCTATCAGTTTGATGGATGGTATTATTTTGAGGGCCTGTATCAGTTTGAGGCACTGTATCAGTTTGAGGGGCTGTATCACTTTGAGGGGCTGTATCAGTTTGAGGGACTGTATCAGTTTGAGGGACTGTATCAGTTTGAGGGGCTATATCAGTTTGAAGTGCTGTATCGTTTTGAGGGGTTATGTTAGATTGAAGGACTTTAGCAGCTTGAGGGGTTGTATCAGATTGAGGGTCTGTATTAACTTGAGCGACTATATCAGTTTGAGGGGCTGTATCAGTTTGTGGGACTGTATCAGTTTGAGGGATGGTATAAGTTTGAGGGGCTGTATCAGTTTGAGGGACTGTATCAGTTTGAGGGTCTGTATCAGTTTGAGGGTCTGTATCAGTTTGAGGGGCTGTATCAGTTTGAGGGGCTGTATCAGTTTGAGGGACAGTATCAGTTTGAGGGACGGTATCAGTTTGAGGGGTTGTGTTAGATTGAGGAACTGCTGCAGTTTGAGGTGCTGTATCAGATTGAGGGGCATTATAAGCTTGAGCGAATATATCAGTTTGAGGGAGTGTGTCAGTTTGAGGGAGTGTGTCACGTTGAGGGAGTGTGTCACGTTGAGGGAGTGTGTCACGTTGAGGGTCTGTGTCAGTTTGAGGGACTGTGTCAGTTTGAGGGACTGTGTCAGTTTGAGGGAGTGAGTCAGTTTGAGGGAGTGAGTCAGTTTGAGGGAGTGTGTCAGTTTGAGGGAGTGTGTCAGTTTGAGGGAGTGTGTCAATTTTAGGGACTGTGTCTGTTTGATGGGCTTCATCACTTTAAGGGGCTGTATTAGATGGTGGAATGGTATCAGTTTGAGGGGCTCTACTAGATTGAGGGAATGTATTAGTTTGAGGGGATATATTAGTTTGAATTATTGCATTATTTTGAGGGGCTGTATCAGTTTGACGGACAGTATCAGTTTGAGGGACTGCATCAGACTGAGGGACGGGATTAGTTTGAGGGGCTGTAAAACTTTGAGGGGCTGAATCAGTTTGAGGGGCTGTATCAGTTTGAGGGGCTGTATCAGTTTGAGGGGCTGTATCAGTTTGAGGGGCTGTATCAGTTTGTGGGACTGTATCAGTTTGAGGGATGGTATAAGTTTGAGGGGCTGTATCAGTTTGAGGGGCTGTATCAGTTTGAGGGACTGTATCAGTTTGAGGGTCAGTATCAGTTTGAGGGTCTGTATCAGTTTGAGGGGCTGTATCAGTTTGTGGGATGGTATCAGTTTGAGGGGCTGTATCAGTTTGAGGGACTGTATCAGTTTGAGGGACGGTATTAGTTTGAGGGGCTGTGTCAGTTTGAGGGACTGTATCAGTTTGAGGGATGGTATTAGTTTGAGGGGCTGTATCAGTTTGAGGGACTGTATCAGTTTGAGGGACGGTATTAGTTTGAGAGGCTGTGTCAGTTTGAGGGACTGTATCAGTTTGAGGGATGGTATTAGTTTGAGGGGCTGTATCAGTTTGAGGGACTGTATCAGTTTGAGGGACTGTATCAGTTTGAGGGTCAGTATCAGTTTGAGGGTCTGTATCAGTTTGAGGGGCTGTATCAGTTTGTGGGATGGTATCAGTTTGAGGGGCTGTATCAGTTTGAGGGACTGTATCAGTTTGAGGGACGGTATTAGTTTGAGGGGCTGTGTCAGTTTGAGGGACTGTATCAGTTTGAGGGATGGTATTAGTTTGAGGGGCTGTATCAGTTTGAGGGACTGTATCAGTTTGAGGGACGGTATTAGTTTGAGAGGCTGTGTCAGTTTGAGGGACTGTATCAGTTTGAGGGATGGTATTAGTTTGAGGGGCTGTATCAGTTTGAGGGACTGTATCAGTTTGAGGGACGGTATCAGTTTGAGGGACTGTACCAGTTTGAGGGACTGTACCAGTTTGAGGGACTGTATCAGTTTGAGGGACTGTATCAGTTTGAGGGACTGTATCAGTTTCAGGGACGGTATCAGTTTCAGGGACGGTATCAGTTTCAGGGGCTGTATCAGTTTGAGCGACTGTATCAGTTTGATGGACGGTATTAGTTTGAGGGGTTTATCCGTCTGAGGTGTGTATTAGTTTGCGGGACTGTATCAGTTTGAGGGACTGTATCAGTTTGAGGGTCTGTATCAGTTTGAGGGTCTGTATCAGTTTGAGGGTCTGTATCAGTTTGAGGGGCTGTATCAGTTTGAGGGGCTGTATCAGTTTGAGGGGCTGTATCAGTTTGAGGGACTGTATCAGTTTGAGGGACTGTATCAGTTTGAGGGGCTGTATCAGTTTGAGGGACTGTTTCAGTTTGAGGGGCTGTATCAGTTTGAGGGGCTGTATCAGTTTGAGGGGCTTTATTAGTTTGAGGGACAGTATCAGTTTGAGTGACCGTATCAGTTTGAGGGACAGTATCAGTTTGAGGGGCTGTATCAGTTTGAGGGATGTTATTAGTTTGACGGGCTCTATCGGTTTGAGAGTCTGTGTCGGTTTGAGGGACTGTGTTAGTTGCAGAGGCTGTATCAGTTTGAGGGACTGTATCATTTTGAGGGACTGTATCATTTTTAGGGACTGTGTTAGATTCAGTGGTTGTATCAGTTTGAGGGGCTGTATCAGTTTGAGGGGCTGTATCAGTTTGAGCGGCTGTATCAGTTTGAGGGGCTGTATCAGTTTGAGGGGCTGTATCAGTTTGAGGGGCTGTATCAGTTTGAGGGGCTGTATCAGTTTGAGGGACTGTATCAGTTTGAGGGACTGTATCAGTTTGATGGACTGTATCAGTTTGAGGTGCTGTATCAGTTTGAGGTGTTGTATCAGATTGAGGTGTTGTATCAGATTGAGGTGTTGTATCAGTTTGAGGGGCTGTATCAGTTTGAGGGGCTGTATCAGTTTGAGGGGCTGTATCAGTTTGAGGGGCTGTATCAGTTTGAGGGGCGGTATCAGTTTCGGGGACGGTATCAGTTTGAGCGACTGTATCAGTTTGAGGGACGGTATTAGATTGAGGGGTTTATCCGTCTGACGTGTGTATTAGTTTGAGGGGTTGTATCAGTTTGAGGGTCTGTATCAGTTTGAGGGTCTGTATCAGTTTGAGGGACAGTATCAGTTTGAGGGACAGTATCAGTTTGAGGGACAGTATCAGTTTGAGGGACTGTATCAGTTTGAGGGGTTGTGTTAGATTGAGGGACTGTAGCAGTTTGAGGGGCTGTATCAGATTGAGGGGCAGTATAAGCTTGAGCGACTATATCAGTTTGAGGGAGTGTGTCAGTTTGAGGGAGTGTGTCAGTTTGAGGGAGTGTGTCAGTTTGAGGGAGTGTGTCACGTTGAGGGAGTGTGTCAAGTTGAGGGAGTGTGTCAGTTTGAGGGAGTGTGTCAGTTTGAGGGAGTGTGTCAGTTTGAGGGAGTGAGTCAGTTTGAGGGAGTGAGTCAGTTTGAGGGAGTGAGTCAGTTTGAGGGACTGTGTCAGTTTGAGGGACTGTGTCAGTTTTAGGGACTGTGTCTGTTTGATGGGCTTCATCACTGTAAGGGGCTGTATTAGATGGTGGAATGGTATCAGTTTGAGGGGCTCTACTAGATTGAGGGAATATATTAGTTTGAGTTGATATATTAGTTTGAATTATTGCATTATTTTGAGGGCATGTATCAGTTTGATGGACAGTATCAGTTTGAGGAACTGTATCAGTTTGAGGGACTGTATCAGATTGAGGGACGGGATTAGTTTGAGGGGCTGTAAAACTTTGAGGCGCTGAATCAGTTTGTGGGGCTGTATCAGTTTGTGGGGCTGTATCAGTTTGAGGGACTGTATCAGTTTGAGGGACTGTATCAGTTTGAGGGACTATATCAGTCTGTGGGACTGTAACATGTTGAGGGACGGTATCAGTTTGAGGGTCTGGATCAGTTTGAGGGTCTGTATCAGTTTGAGGGGCTGTATCAGTTTGAGGGGCTGTATCAGTTTGAGGGACTGTATCAGTTTGAGGAACTGTATCAGTTTGAGGGGCTGTATCAGTTTGAGGGACGGTATTAGTTTGAGGGGTTTATCCCTCTGAGGTGTGTATTAGTTTGAGGGGTTGTATCAGTTTGAGGGACTGTATCAGTTTGTGGGTCTGTATCAGTTTGTGGGTCTGTATCAATGTGGGTCTGTATCAGTTTGAGGGACAGTATCAGTTTGAGGGAGAGTATCAGTTTGAGGGACAGCATCAGTTTGAGCGACTATATCAGTTTGAGGGGCTGTATCAGTTTGGGGGACTGTATCAGTTTGAGGGATGGTATAAGTTTGAGGGGCTGTATCAGTTTGAGTGACTGTATCAGTTTGAGGGTCTGTATCAGTTTGAGGGTCTGTATCAGTTTGAGGGACAGTATCAGTTTGAGGGACAGTATAAGATTGAGGGGCGGTATCAGTTTGAGGGGTTGTGTTAGATTGAGGAACTGCAGCAATTTGAGGTGCTGTATCAGATTGAGGGGCATTATAAGCTTGAGCGAATATATCAGTTTGAGGGAGTGTGTCAGTTTGAGGGAGTGTGTCAGTTTGAGGGAGTGTGTCAGTTTGAGGGAGCGTGTCAGTTTGAGGGAGCGTGTCAGTTTGAGGGAGTGTGTCAGTTTGAGGGAGTGTGTCAGTTTGAGGGAGTGTGCCAATTTTAGGGACTGTGTCTGTTTGATTGGCTTCATCACTTTAAGGGGCTGTATTAGATGTTGGAATGGTATCAGTTTGAGGGGCTCTACTAGATTGAGGGACTGTATTAGTTTGAGGGGATATATTAGTTTGAATTATTGCATTATTTTGAGGGGCTGTATTAGTTTGACGGACAGTATCAGTTTGAGGGACTGTATCAGATTGAGGGACGGGATTAGTTTGAGGGGCTGTAAAACTTTGAGGGGCTGAATCAGTTTGTGGGGCTGTATCAGTTTGAGGGGCTGTATCAGTTTGAGGGGCTGTATCAGTTTGAGGGGCTGTACCAGTTTGTGGGACTGTATCAGTTTGAGGGATGGTATAAGCTTGAGGGGCTGTATCAGTTTGAGGGACTGTATCAGTTTGAGGGTCTGTATCAGTTTGAGGGTCGGTATCAGTTTGAGGGGCTGTATCAGTTTGTGGGATGGTATCAGTTTCAGGGGCTGTATCAGTTTGAGGGGCTGTATCAGTTTGAGGGACTGTATCAGTTTGAGGGGCTGTATCAGTTTGAGGGGCTGTATCAGTTTGAGGGGCTGTATCAGTTTGAGGGGCTGTATCAGTTTGAGGGGCTGTATCAGTTTGAGGGGCTGTATCAGTTTGAGGGATGGTATTAGTTTGAGAGGCTGTATCAGTTTGAGGGATGGTATCAGTTTGAGGGACTGTATCAATATGAGGGTCTGTATCAGTTTGAGGGTCTGTATCAGTTTGAGGGTCTGTATCAGTTTGTGGGTCTGTATCAGTTTGAGGGACTGTATCAGTTTGAGGGACTGTATCAGTTTGAGGGACTGTATCAGTTTGAGGGACTGTATCAGTTTCAGGGACGGTATCAGTTTCAGGGGCTGTATCAGATTGAGCGACTGTATCAGTTTGATGGACGGTATTAGTTTGAGGGGTTTATCCGTCTGAGGTGTGTATTAGTTTGAGGGACTGTATCAGTTTGAGGGACTGTATCAGTTTGAGGGACTGTATCAGTTTGTCGGTCTGTATCAGTTTGTCGGTCTGTATCAGTTTGAGGGTCTGTATCATTTTGAGGGTCTGTATCATTTTGAGGGTCTGTATCAGTTTGAGGGGCTGTATCGGTTTGAGGGGCTGTATCGGTTTGAGGGGCTGTATCGGTTTGAGGGGCTGTATCGGTCTGAGGGGCTGTATCGGTTTGAGGGGCTGTATCAGTTTGAGGGATGGTATTAGTTTGAGGGCCTGTATCAGTTTGAGGGACTGTATCAGTTTGAGGGGCTGTATCAGTTTGAAGTGCTGTATCGTTTTGAGGGGTTGTGTTAGATTGAAGGACTGTAGCCGTTTGAGGGGCTGTATCAGATTGAGGGGCTGTATAAGCTTGAGGGACTATTTCCGTCTGAGGGAGTGTGTCACGTTGAGGGAGTGTGTCACGTTGAGGGAGTGTGTCAGGTTGAGGGAGTGTGTCAGTTTGAGGGAGTGTGTCAGTTTGAGGGAGTGTGTCAGTTTGAGGGACTGTATCAGATTGAGGGACGTGATTAATTTTGAGAGGCTGTGTCAGTTTTAGGGACTGTGTCAGTCTGAGGGATGGTATTTGTTTGAGGGGCTGTATCAGTTTGAGGGACTGTATCAGTTTGAGGGACTGTATCAGTTTGAGGGATGGTATGAGTTTGAGGGGATGTATCAGTTTGAGGGATGTTATTAGTTTGAGGGGCTGTATCAGTTTGAGGGACTGTATCAATTTGAGGGTCTGTATCAGTTTGAGGGGCTGTATCAGTTTGAGGGGCTGTATCAGTTTGAGGGGCTGTATCAGTTTGAGGGGCTGTATCAGTTGGAGGGGCTGTATCAGTTGGAGGGGCTGTATCAGTTGGAGGGGCTGTATCAGTTTGAGGGGCTGTATCAGTTTGAGGGACTGTATCAGTTTGAGGGACTGTATCAGTTTGAGGGACTGTATCAGTTTGAGGGACGGCATCAGTTTCAGGGGCTGTATCAGTTTGAGGGACGGTATTAGTTTGAGGGGTTTATCCGTCTGAGGTGTGTATTAGTTTGAGGGGTTGTATCAGTTTGAGCGTCTGTATCAGTTTGAGCGTCTGTATCAGTTTGAGCGTCTGTATCAGTTTGAGGGTCTGTATCAGTTTGAGGGACAGTATCAGTTTGATGGACAGTATCAGTTTGAGGGGCTCTGTCAGACTGAGGGGTTGTGTTAGATTGAGGGACTGTAGCAGATTGAGGGGCTGTATAAGTTTGAGCGACTATATCAGTTTGAGGGAGTGTGTCAGTTTGAGGGATTGTGTCAGTTTGAGGGATTGTGTCAGTTTGAGGGATTGTGTCAGTTTGAGGGAGTGTGTCAGTTTGAGGGAGTGTGTCAGTTTGAGGGAGTGTGTCAGTTTGAGGGAGTGTGTCAGTTTGAGGGAGTGTGTCAGTTTGAGGGAGTGTGTCACGTTGAGGGAGTGTGTCACGTTGAGGGAGTGTGTCACGTTGAGGGAGTGTGTCAGTTTGATGGAGTGTGTCAGTTTGAGGGACTCTGTCTGTTTGATGGGATTCATCACTTTAAGGGGCTGTATTAGATGGTGGAATGGTATCAGTTTGAGGGGATCTATTGATTGCGGGAATGTCTTATTTTCAGGGGATATATTAGTTTGAATTATTGCATTATTTTGAGGGGCTGTATCAGTTTGACGGACAGTATCAGTTTGAGGAACTGTATCAGTTTGACGGACTGTATCAGATTGAGGGACGGGATTAGTTTGAGGGGCTGTAAAACTTTGAGGGGCTGAATCAGTTAAAGCGGCTGTACCAGTTTGAGGGGCTGTATCATTTTGAGGAGATGTATCAGTTTGTGGGACTGTATCAGTTTGAGGGATGGTATTGGTTTGAGGGTCTGTATCAGTTTGAGGGTCTGTATCAGTTTGAGGGGCTGTATCAGTTTGAGGGTCTGTATCAGTTTGAGGGTCTGTATCAGTTTGAGGGTCTGTATCAGTTTGAGGGGCTGTATCAGTTTGAGGGTCTGTATCAGTTTGAGGGGCTGTATCAGTTTGAGGGGCTGTACCAGTTTGAGGGATGTTATTAGTTTGAGGGGCTGTATCAGTTTCAGGGATGGTATTAGTTTGAGGGGCGGTATCCGTTTGAGGGACTGTGTCAGTTTGAGGGACTGTATCAGTTTGAGGGACGGTATTAGTTTGAGGGGTTGTATGCTTTTGAGGGGTTGTATCAGTTTGAGGGACTGTATCAGTTTGAGGGACTGTATCAGTTTGAGGGGCTGTATCAGTTTGAGGGGCTGTATCAGTTTGAGGGGCTGTATCAGTTTGAGGGGCTGTATCAGTTTGAGGGGCTGTATCAGTTTGAGGGGCAGTATCAGTTTGAGGGACCGTATCAGTTTGAGGGACCGTATCAGTTTGAGGGACAGTATCAGTTTGAGGGGCTGTATCAGTTTGAGGGATGTTATTAGTTTGACGGGCTCTATCGATTTGAGAGTGTGTGTCGGTTTGATGGACTGTCTTAGTTGCAGAGGCTGTATCAGTTTTAGGGACTGTATCATTTTGAGGGACTGTATCATTTTTAGGGACTGTGTTAGTTTCAGTGGTTGTATCAGTTTGAGGGACAGTATCAGTTTGAGGGGCTGTATCAGTTTGAGGGTCTGTATCATTTTGAGGGTCTGTATCAGTTTGAGGGTCTGTATCAGTTTGAGGGGCTGTATCAGTTTGAGGTGCTGTATCAGATGAGGGACGGTATTAGTTTGAGGGGCTGTATCAATTTGAGGGGTGTATCAGTTTGAGGGGCTGTATCAGTTTGAGGGGCTGTATCAGTTTGAGGGGCTGAATCAGTTTGAGGGGCTGAATCAGTTTGAGGGGCTGAATCAGTTTGAGGGATGGTGTTGCTTTGAGGGGCTGTATCAGTTTGAGGTGCTGTATCAGTTTGAGGGATGGTATTGCTTTGAGGTGCTGTATCAGTTTGAGGGACTGTATCAGTTTGAGGTGCTGTATCAGTTTGAGGGACTGTATCAGTGTGTGGGTCTGTATCAGTTTGTGGGGCTGTATCAGTTTGAGGGGCTGTATCAGTTTGAGGGGGTGTATCAGTTTGAGGGGCTGTATCAGTTTGAGGGTCTGTATCAGTTTGAGGGGCTGTATCAGTTTGAGGGGCTGTATCGGTTTGAGGGGCTGTATCGGTCTGAGGGGCTGTATCGGTCTGAGGGGCTGTATCGGTCTGAGGGGCTGTATCGGTCTGAGGGGCTGTATCGGTCTGAGGGGCTGTATCGGTTTGAAGGGCTGTATCGGTTTGAGGGACGGTATCAGTTTGAGGGACTGTATCAGTTTGAGGGACGGTATTATTTTGAGGGGTTGTATCAGTTTAAGGGGTGTATCGGTTTGAGGGGCTGTATCACTTTGAGGGGCTGTATCACTTTCAGGGACTGTATTAGTTTGAGGGTCTGTATCAGTTTGAGGGGCTGTATCAGTTTGAGGGGCTGTATCAGTTTGAGGGATGGTATTAGTTTGAGGGCCTGTATCAGTTTGAGGGACTGTTTCAGTTTGAGGGGCTGTATCAGTTTGAAGTGCTCTATCGTTTTGAGGGGTTGTGTTAGATTGAAGGACTGTAGCCGTTTGAGGGGCTGTATCAGATTGAGGGGCTGTATAAGCTTGAGGGACTATATCCGTCTGAGGGAGTGTGTCAGGTTGAGGGAGTGTGTCAGGTTGAGGGAGTGTGTCAGTTTGAGGGACGTGATTAATTTTGAGAGGCTGTGTCAGTTTTAGGGACTGTGTCAGTTTGAGGGATGGTATTTGTTTGAGGGGCTGTATCAGTTTGAGGGACTGTATCAGTTTGAGGGACTGTATCAGTTTGAGGGATGGTATTAGTTTGAGGGGATGTATCAGTTTGAGGGGATGTATCAGTTTGAGGGATGTTATTAGTTTGAGGGGCTGTATCAGTTTGAGGGACTGTATCAATTTGAGGGTCTGTATCAGTTTGAGGGTCTGTATCAGTTTGAGGGTCTGTATCAGTTTGAGGGTCTGTATCAGTTTGAAGGGCTGTATCAGTTTGAGGGGCTGTCTCAGTTTGAGGGACTGTATCAGTTTGAGGGACTGTATCAGTTTGAGAGACTGTATCAGTTTGAGGGACGGTATCAGTTTCAGGGGCTGTATCAGTTTGAGGGACGGTATTAGTTTGAGGGGTTTATCCGTCTGAGGTGTGTATTAGTTTGAGGGGTTGTATCAGTTTGAGCGTCTGTATCAGTTTGAGGGTCTGTATCAGCTTGAGGGTCTGTATCAGTTTGAGGGACAGTATCAGTTTGATGGACAGTATCAGTTTGAGGGGCTGTATCAGATTGAGGGGTTGTGTTAGATTGAGGGACTGTAGCAGATTGAGGGGCTGTATAAGTTTGAGCGACTATATCAGTTTGAGGGAGTGTGTCAGTTTGAGGGATTGTGTCAGTTTGAGGGAGTGTGTCAGTTTGAGGGAGTGTGTCAGTTTGAGGGAGTGTGTCAGTTTGAGGGAGTGTGTCAGTTTGAGGGAGTGTGTCACGTTGAGGGAGTGTGTCACGTTGAGGGAGTGTGTCACGTTGAGGGAGTGTGTCACATTGAGGGAGTGTGTCAGTTTGATGGAGTGTGTCAGTTTGAGGGACTCTGTCTGTTTGATGGGATTCATCACTTTAAGGGGCTGTATTAGATGGTGGAATGGTATCAGTTTGAGGGGATCTACTAGATTGAGGGAATGTCTTATTTTCAGGGGATATATTAGTTTGAATTATTGCATTATTTTGAGGGGCTGTATCAGTTTGACGGACAGTATCAGTTTGAGGAACTGTATCAGTTTGAGGGACTGTATCAGATTGAGGGACGGGATTAGTTTGAGGGGCTGTAAAACTTTGAGGGGCTGAATCAGTTAAAGCGGCTGTATCAGTTTGAGGGGCTGTATCAGTTTGAGGGGCTGTATCAGTTTGTGGGACTGTATCAGTTTGAGGGTCTGTATCAGTTTGAGGGTCTGTATCAGTTTGAGGGTGTGTATCAGTTTGAGGGTCTGTATCAGTTTGAGGGACTGTATCAGTTTGAGGGTCTGTATCAGTTTGAGGGTCTGTATCAGTTTGAGGGTCTGTATCAGTTTGAGGGTCTGTATCAGTTTGAGGGGCTGTATCAGTTTGAGGGATGTTATTAGTTTGAGGGGCTGTATCAGTTTGAGGGATGGTATTAGTTTGAGGGGCTGTATCCGTTTGAGGGACTGTATCAGTTTGAGGGACTGTATCAGTTTGAGGGACGGTATTAGTTTGAGGGATGGTGTTAGTTTGAGAGGCTGTATCAGTTTGAGGGACTGTATCAGTTTGAGGGACTGTATCAGTTTGAGGGTCTGTATCAGTTTGAGGGGCTGTATCAGTTTGAGGTGCTGTATCAGATGAGGGACGGTATTAGTTTGAGGGGCTGTATCAATTTGAGGGGTGTATCAGTTTGAGGGGCTGTATCAGTTTGAGGGGCTGTATCAGTTTGAGGGGCTGAATCAGTTTGAGGGGCTGAATCAGTTTGAGGGGCTGAATCAGTTTGAGGGGCTGAATCAGTTTGAGGGTCGGTATTACTTTGAGGGGCTGTATCAATTTGTGGGACTGTATCAGTTTGAGGGATGGTATTAGTTTGAGGGGCTGTGTCAGTTTGAGGGACTGTGTCAGTTTGAGGATCTGTGTCAGTTTGAGGGACAGTATCAGTTTGAGGTGCTGTATCAGTTTGAGGGATGGTATTGCTTTGAGGGGATGTATCAGTTTGAGGTGCTGTATCAGTTTGAGGGATGGTATTGCTTTGAGGTGCTGTATCAGTTTGAGGGACTGTATCAGTTTGAGGTGCTGTATCAGTTTGTGGGGCTGTATCAGTTTGTGGGGCTGTATCAGTTTGTGGGGCTGTATCAGTTTGTGGGGCTGTATCAGTTTGTGGGGCTGTATCAGTTTGAGGGGCTGTATCAGTTTGAGGGGGTGTATCAGTTTGAGGGGCTGTATCAGTTTGAGGGGCTGTATCAGTTTGAGGGGCTGTATCAGTTTGAGGGGCTGTATCGGTTTGAGGGGCTGTATCGGTTTGAGGGGCTGTATCGGTCTCAGGGGCTGTATCGGTTTGAGGGGCTGTATCGGTTTGAAGGGCTGTATCGGTTTGAGGGACGGTATCAGTTTGAGGGACTGTATCAGTTTGAGGGACGGTATTAGTTTGAGGGGTTGTATCAGTTTAAGGGGTGTATCAGTTTGAGGGGCTGTATCACTTTGAGGGGCTGTATCACTTTGAGGGGCTGTATCAGTTTGAGGGTCTGTATCAGTTTGAGGGGCTGTATCAGTTTGAGGGGCTGTATCAGTTTGAGGGATGGTATTAGTTTGAGGGCCTGTATCAGTTTGAGCGACTGTATCAGTTTGAGGGGCTGTATCAGTTTGAAGTGCTCTATCGTTTTGAGGGGTTGTGTTAGATTGAAGGACTGTAGCCGTTTGAGGGGCTGTATCAGATTGAGGGGCTGTATAAGCTTGAGGGACTATATCCGTCTGAGGGAGTGTGTCAGGTTGAGGGAGTGTGTCAGGTTGAGGGAGTGTGTCAGGTTGAGGGAGTGTGTCAGTTTGAGGGAGTGTGTCAGTTTGAGGGAGTGTGTCAGTTTGAGGGACTGTATCAGATTGAGGGACGTGATTAATTTTGAGAGGCTGTGTCAGTTTTAGGGACTGTGTCAGTTTGAGGGATGGTATTTGTTTGAGGGGCTGTATCAGTTTGAGGGACTGTATCAGTTTGAGGGACTGTATCAGTTTGAGGGATGGTATTAGTTTGAGGGGATGTATCAGTTTGAGGGATGTTATTAGTTTGAGGGGCTGTATCAATTTGAGGGTCTGTATCAGTTTGAGGGTCTGTATCAGTTTGAGGGTCTGTATCAGTTTGAGGGGCTGTATCAGTTTGAGGGGCTGTCTCAGTTTGAGGGACTGTATCAGTTTGAGGGACTGTATCAGTTTGAGAGACTGTATCAGTTTGAGGGACGGCATCAGTTTCAGGGGCTGTATCAGTTTGAGGGACGGTATTAGTTTGAGGGGTTTATCCGTCTGAGGTGTGTATTAGTTTGAGGGGTTGTATCAGTTTGAGCGTCTGTATCAGTTTGAGGGTCTGTATCAGTTTGAGGGTCTGTATCAGTTTGAGGGTCTGTATCAGCTTGAGGGTCTGTATCAGTTTGAGGGACAGTATCAGTTTGATGGACAGTATCAGTTTGAGGGGCTGTATCAGATTGAGGGGTTGTGTTAGATTGAGGGACTGTAGCAGATTGAGGGGCTGTATAAGTTTGAGCGACTATATCAGTTTGAGGGAGTGTGTCAGTTTGAGGGATTGTGTCAGTTTGAGGGATTGTGTCAGTTTGAGGGATTGTGTCAGTTTGAGGGAGTGTGTCAGTTTGAGGGAGTGTGTCAGTTTGAGGGAGTGTGTCAGTTTGAGGGAGTGTGTCACGTTGAGGGAGTGTGTCACGTTGAGGGAGTGTGTCACGTTGAGGGAGTGTGTCAGTTTGATGGAGTGTGTCAGTTTGAGGGACTCTGTCTGTTTGATGGGATTCATCACTTTAAGGGGCTGTATTAGATGGTGGAATGGTATCAGTTTGAGGGGATCTACTAGATTGAGGGAATGTCTTATTTTCAGGGGATATATTAGTTTGAATTATTGCATTATTTTGAGGGGCTGTATCAGTTTGACGGACAGTATCAGTTTGAGGAA
The DNA here is from genome assembly GCF_017639515.1 of Carcharodon carcharias. Lineage (NCBI taxonomy): Eukaryota > Metazoa > Chordata > Chondrichthyes > Lamniformes > Lamnidae > Carcharodon > Carcharodon carcharias. Next base: position 87,106,748 of record NC_054485.1, read on the forward strand.
CTGTATCAGTTTGAGGGACTGTATCAGATTGAGGGACGGGATTAGTTTGAGGGGCTGTAAAACTTTGAGGGGCTGAATCAGTTAAAGCGGCTGTATCAGTTTGAGGGGCTGTATCAGTTTGAGGGGCTGTATCAGTTTGAGGGGCTGTATCAGTTTGTGGGACTGTATCAGTTTGAGGGATGGTATCAGTTTGAGGGTCTGTATCAGTTTGAGGGTCTGTATCAGTTTGAGGGTCTGTATCAGTCTGAGGGACTGTAACAGTTTGAGGGGCTGTATCAGTTTGAGGGACTGTATCAGTTTGAGGGTCTGTATCAGTTTGAGGGTCTGTATCAGTTTGAGGGTCTGTATCAGTTTGAGGGTCTGTATCAGTTTGAAGGGCTGTATCAGTTTGAGGGGCTGTATCAGTTTGTGGGACTGTATCAGTTTGAGGGATGGTATCAGTTTGAGGGTCTGTATCAGTTTGAGGGTCTGTATCAGTTTGAGGGTCTGTATCAGTTTGAGGGTCTGTATCAGTCTGAGGGACTGTATCAGTTTGAGGGGCTGTATCAGTTTGAGGGACTGTATCAGTTTGAGGGTCTGTATCAGTTTGAGGGTCTGTATCAGTTTGAGGGGCTGTATCAGTTTGAGGGATGTTATTAGTTTGAGGGGCTGTATCAGTTTGAGGGATGGTATTAGTTTGAGGGATGGTATTAGTTTGAGGGACTGTATCAGTTTGAGGGACTGTATCAGTTTGAGAGACGGTATTAGTTTGAGGGATGGTGTTAGTTTGAGAGGCTTTATCAGTTTGAGGGACTGTATCAGTTTGAGGGTCTGTATCAGTTTGAGGGTCTGTATCAGTTTGAGGGTCTGTATCAGTTTGGGGGTCTGTATCAGTTTGAGGGGCTGTATCGGTTTGAGGGGCTGTATCGGTTTGAGGGGCTGTATCTGTTTGAGGGACGGTATCAGTTTCAGGGACGGTATCAGTTTGAGGGACTGTATCAGTTTGAGGGACTGTATCAGTTTGAGGGGCTGTATCAGTTTGAGGGACTGTATCAGTTTGAGGGGCTGTATCAGTTTGAGGGGCTGTATCAGTTTGAGGGGCTGTATCAGTTTGAGGGGCTGTATCAGTTTGAGGGGCTGTATCAGTTTGAGGGACAGTATCAGTTTGAGGGACCGTATCAGTTTGAGGGACAGTATCAGTTTGAGGGACAGTATCAGTTTGAGGGGCTGTATCAGTTTGAGGGATGTTATTAGTTTGACGGGCTCTATCGATTTGAGAGGCTGTATCAGTTTGAGGGATGGTATTGCTTTGAGGTGCTGTATCAGTTTGAGGGACTGTATCAGTTTGAGGTGCTGTATCAGTTTGAGGGACTGTATCAGTGTGTGGGGCTGTATCAGTTTGTGGGGCTTTATCAGTTTGTGGGGCTGTATCAGTTTGAGGGGCTGTATCAGTTTGAGGGGGTGTATCAGTTTGAGGGGGTGTATCAGTTTGAGGGGGTGTATCAGTTTGAGGGGCTGTATCAGTTTGAGGGGCTGTATCAGTTTGAGGGGCTGTATCAGTTTGAGGGGCTGTATCAGTTTGAGGGGCTGGATCAGTTTGAGGGGCTGGATCAGTTTGAAAGGCTGGATCAGTTTTAGGTGTTGTATCAGTTTGAGGGGCTGTATCATTTTGAGGGTCTGTATCAGTTTGAGGGGCTGTATCAGTTTGAGGGGCGGTATCAGTTTCAGGGACAGTATCAGTTTCAGGGGCTGTATCAGTTTGAGCGACTGTATCAGTTTGAGGGACGGTATTAGAATGAGGGGTTTATCCGTCTGACGTGTGTATTAGTTTGAGGGTTTGTATCAGTTTGAGGGTCTGTATCAGTTTGCGGGTCTGTATCAGTTTGCGGGTCTGTATCAGTTTGAGGGTCTGTATCAGTTTGAGGGACAGTATCAGTTTGAGGGTCTGTATCAGTTTGAGGGTCTGTATCAGTTTGAGGGTCTGTATCAGTGTGAGGGGCTGTATCGGTTTGAGGGGCTGTATCTGTTTGAGGGGCTGTATCGGTTTGAGGGGCTGTATCGGTTTGAGGGACGGTATCAGTTTCAGGGACGGTATCAGTTTGAGGGACTGTATCAGTTTGAGGGTCGGTATTAGTTTGAGGGGTTGTATCCTTTTGAGGGGTGTATCAGTTTGAGGGACTGTATCAGTTTGAGGGACTGTATCAGTTTGAGGGACTGTATCAGTTTGAGGGGCTGTATCAGTTTGAGGGACTGTATCAGTTTGAGGGGCTGTATCAGTTTGAGGGGCTGTATCAGTTTGAGGGGCTGTATCAGTTTGAGTGACCGTATCAGTTTGAGGGACAGTATCAGTTTGAGGGGCTGTATCAGTTTGAGGGATGTTATTAGTTTGACGGGCTCTATCGGTTTGAGAGTCTGTGTCGGTTTGAGGGACTGTGTTAGTTGCAGAGGCTGTATCAGTTTGAGGGACTGTATAATTTTGAGGGACTGTATCATTTTTAGGGACTGTGTTAGTTTCAGTGGTTGTATCAGTTTGAGGGGCTGTATCAGTTTGAGGGGCTGTATCAGTTTGAGGGGCTGTATCAGTTTGAGGGGCTGTATCAGTTTGAGGGTCTGTATCATTTTGAGGGTCTGTATCAGTTTGAGGGGCTGTATCAGTTTGAGGTGCTGTATCAGATGAGGGACGGTATTAGTTTGAGGGGCTGTATCAATTTGAGGGGCTGTATCAGTTTGAGGGGCTGTATCAGTTTGAGGGACTGTATCAGTTTGAGGGACTGTATCAGTTTGAGGGACTGTATCAGTTTGAGGGGCTGTATCAGTTTGAGGATCTGTGTCAGTTTGAGGGACACTATCAGTTTGAGGGGCTGTATCAGTTTGAGGGATGTTATTACTTTGAGGGGCTGTATCAGTTTGAGGGACTGTATCAGTTTGAGGGATTGTATTAGATTGCGGGGTTGTATCAGTTTAAGGGACTGTATCAGTTTGAGGGATGGTATTATTTTGAGGGCCTGTATCAGTTTGAGGGATTGTATCAGTTTGAGGGGCTGTATTGCTCTGATAGACTGTATCAGTTTGAGGGACTGTATCAGTTTGAGGTGTTGTATCAGTTTGAGGTGTTGTATCAGTTTGAGGTGTTGTATCAGTTTGAGGGGCTGTATCAGTTTGAGGGGCTGTATCAGTTTGAGGGGCTGTATCAGTTTGAGGGGCGGTATCAGTTTGAGGGGCGGTATCAGTTTGAGGGGCTGTATCAGTTTGAGGGGCGGTATCAGTTTGAGGGGCGGTATCAGTTTCAGGGACGGTATCAGTTTGAGCGAATGTATCAGTTTGAGGGACGGTATTAGATTGAGGGGTTTATCCGTCTGACGTGTGTATTAGTTTGAGGGGTTGTATCAGTTTGAGGGTCTGTATCAGTTTGAGGGTCTGTATCAGTTTGAGGGTCTGTATCAGTTTGAGGGACAGTATCAGTTTGAGGGACAGTATCAGTTTGAGGGACTGTATCAGTTTGAGGGGTTGTGTTAGATTGAGGGACTGTAGCAGTTTGAGGGGCTGTATCAGATTGAGGGGCAGTATAAGCTTGAGCGACTATATCAGTTTGAGGGAGTGTGTCAGTTTGAGGGAGTGTGTCAGTTTGAGGGAGTGTGTCAGTTTGAGGGAGTGTGTCAGTTTGAGGGAGTGTGTCAGTTTGAGGGAGTGTGTCACGTTGAGGGAGTGTGTCAAGTTGAGGGAGTGTGTCAGTTTGAGGGAGTGTGTCAGTTTGAGGGAGTGTGTCAGTTTGAGGGAGTGAGTCAGTTTGAGGGAGTGAGTCAGTTTGAGCGAGTGAGTCAGTTTGAGGGAGTGTGTCAGTTTGAGGGACTGTTTCAGTTTTAGGGACTGTGTCTATTTGATGGGCTTCATCACTTTAAGGGGCTGTATTAGATGGTGGAATGGTATCAGTTTGAGGGGCTCTACTAGATTGAGGGAATATATTAGTTTGAGGGGATATATTAGTTGGAATTATTGCATTATTTTGAGGGTGCTGTATCAGTTTGATGGACAGTATCAGTTTGAGGAACTGTATCAGTTTGAGGAACTGTATCAGATTGAGGGACGGGATTAGTTTGAGGGGCTGTAAAACTTTGAGGCGCTGAATCAGTTTGTGGGGCTGTATCAGTTTGTGGGGCAGTATCAGTTTGAGGGACTGTATCAGTTTGAGGGACTGTATCAGTTTGAGGGACTGTATCAGTTTGTGGGACTGTATCTGTTTGAGGGACGGTATCAGTTTGAGGGTCTGTATCAGTTTGAGGGTCTGTATCAGTTTGAGGGTCTGTATCAGTTTGAGGGGCTGTATCAGTTTGAGGGGCTGTATCAGTTTGAGGGACTGTATCAGTTTGAGGGACTGTATCAGTTTGAGGAACTGTATCAGTTTGAGGAACTGTATCAGTTTGAGGGACGGTATTAGTTTGAGGGGTTTATCCCTCTGAGGTGTGTATTAGTTTGAGGAGTTGTATCAGTTTGAGGGACTCTATCAGTTTGTGGGTCTGTATCAGTTTGTGGGTCTGTATCAGTTTGTGGGTCTGTATCAGTTTGAGGGACAGTATCAGTTTGAGGGACAGTATCAGTTTGAGGGACAGTATCAGTTTGAGGGACAATATCAGTTTGAGGGACAGTATAAGTTTGAGGGGCTGTATCAGTTTGAGGGGTTGTGTTAGATTGAGGGACTGTAGCAGTTTGAGGGGCTGTATCAGATTGAGGGTCTGTATTAACTTGAGCGACTATATCAGTTTGAGGGGCTGTATCAGTTTGTGGGACCGTATCAGTTTGAGGGATGGTATAAGTTTGAGGGGCTGTATCAGTTTGAGGGTCTGTATCAGTTTGAGGGTCTGTATCAGTTTGAGGGTCTGTATCAGTTTGAGGGGCTGTATCAGTTTGAGGGGCTGTATCAGTTTGAGGGGCTGTATCAGTTTGAGGGGCTGTATCAGTTTGAGGGACAGTATCAGTTTGAGGGACAGTATCAGATTGAGGGGCGGTATCAGTTTGAGGGGTTGTGTTAGATTGAGGAACTGCAGCAGTTTGAGGTGCTGTATCAGATTGAGGGGCATTATAAGCTTGAGCGAATATATCAGTTTGAGGGAGTGTGTCAGTTTGAGGGAGTGTGTCAGTTTGAGGGAGTGTGTCAGTTTGAGGGAGTGAGTCAGTTTGAGGGAGTGTGTCACGTTGATGGAGTGTGTCACATTGAGGGTCTGTGTCAGTTTGAGGGACTGTGTCAGTTTGAGGGACTGTGTCAGTTTGAGGGAGTGAGTCAGTTTGAGGGAGTGAGTCAGTTTGAGGGAGTGTGTCAGTTTGAGGTAGTGTGTCAGTTTGAGGGAGTGTGTCAGTTTGAGGGAGTGTGTCAATTTTAGGGACTGTGTCTGTTTGATGGGCTTCATCACTTTAAGGGGCTGTATTAGATGGTGGAATAGTATCAGTTTGAGGGGCTCTACTAGATTGAGGGAATGTATTAGTTTGAGGGGATATATTAGTTTGAATTATTGCATTATTTTGAGGGGCTGTATCAGTTTGACGGACAGTATCAGTTTGAGGGACTGTATCAGATTGAGGGACAGGATTAGTTTGAGGGGCTGTAAAACTTTGAGGGGCTGAATCAGTTTGTGGGGCTGTATCAGTTTCAGGGGCTGTATCAGTTTGAGGGGCTGTATCAGTTTGTGGGACTGTATCAGTTTGAGGGACGGTATAAGCTTGAGGGGCTGTATCAGTTTGAGGGGCTGTATCAGTTTGAGGGACTGTAACAGTTTGAGGGTCTGTATCAGTTTGAGGGTCGGTATCAGTTTGAGGGTCGGTATCAGTTTGAGGGGCTGTATCAGTTTGTGGGATGGTATCAGTTTGAGGGGCTGTATCAGTTTGAGGGGCTGTATCATTTTGAGGGACTGTATCAGTTTGAGGGATGGTATCAGTTTGAGGGGCTGTATCAGTTTGAGGGACTGTATCAGTTTGAGGGACGGTATTAGTTTGAGGGGCTGTGTCAGTTTGAGGGACTGTATCAGTTTGAGGGATGGTATTAGTTTGAGGGGCTGTATCAGTTTGAGGGACTGTATCAGTTTGAGGGATTGTATTAGTTTGAGAGGCTGTATCAGTTTGAGGGATGGTATCAGTTTGAGGGACTGTATCAATTTGAGGGTCTGTATCAGTTTGAGGGTCTGTATCATCTTGAGGGTCTGTATCAGTTTGAGGGTCTGTATCAGTTTGAGGGGCTGTATCAGTTTGAGGGGCTGTATCAGTTTGAGGGGCTGTATCAGTTTGAGGGGCTGTATCGGTTTGAGGGGCTGTATCGGTTTGAGGGGCTGTATCGGTTTGAGGGGCGGTATCGGTTTGAGGGGCGGTATCGGTTTGAGGGACGGTATCAGTTTGAGGGACTGTATCAGTTTGAGGGACGGTATTAGTTTGAGGGGTTGTATCAGTTTAAGGGATGTATCAGTTTGAGGGGTGTATCAGTTTGAGGGGCTGTATCACTTTGAGGGGCTGTATCACTTTGAGGGACTGTATTAGTTTGAGGGGCTGTATCAGTTTGAGGGGCTGTATCAGTTTGAGGGATGGTATTAGTTTGAGGGCCTGTATCAGTTTGAGGGACTGTATCAGTTTGAGGGGCTGTATCAGTTTGAAGTGCTGTATCGTTTTGAGGGGTTGTGTTAGATTGAAGGACTGTAGCCGTTTGAGGGGCTGTATCAGATTGAGGGGCAGTATAAGCTTGAGGGACTATATCCGTCTGAGGGAGTGTGTCAGGTTGAGGGAGTGTGTCAGGTTGAGGGAGTGTGTCAGGTTGAGGGAGTGTGTCAGTTTGAGGGAGTGTGTCAGTTTGAGGGAGTGTGTCAGTTTGAGGGACTGTATCAGATTGAGGGACGTGATTAATTTTGAGAGGCTGTGTCAGTTTTAGGGACTGTGTCAGTTTGAGGGTTGGTATTTGTTTGAGGGGCTGTATCAGTTTGAGGGACTGTATCAGTTTGAGGGACTGTATCAGTTTGAGGGATGGTATTAGTTTGAGGGGATGTATCAGTTTGAGGGATGTTATTAGTTTGAGGGGCTGTATCAGTTTGAGGGACTGTATCAATTTGAGGGTCTGTATCAGTTTGAGGGTCTGTATCAGTTTGAGGGTCTGTATCAGTTTGAGGGGCTGTATCAGTTTGAGGGGCTGTCTCAGTTTGAGGGACTGTATCAGTTTGAGGGACTGTATCAGTTTGAGAGACTGTATCAGTTTGAGGGGCTGTATCAGTTTGAGGATCTGTGTCAGTTTGAGGGACAGTATCAGTTTGAGGGGCTGTATCAGTTTGAGGGATGTTATTACTTTGAGGGGCTGTATCAGTTTGAGGGACTGTATCAGTTTGAGGGATTGTATTAGATTGCGGGGTTGTATCAGTTTAAGGGACTGTATCAGTTTGAGGGATGGTATTATTTTGAGGGCCTGTATCAGTTTGAGGGATTGTATCAGTTTGAGGGGCTGTATTGCTTTGATGGACTGTATCAGTTTGAGGGACTGTATCAGTTTGAGGTGCTGTATCAGTTTGAGGTGTTGTATCAGTTTGAGGTGTTGTATCAGTTTGAGGTGTTGTATCAGTTTGAGGGGCTGTATCAGTTTGAGGGGCTGTATCAGTTTGAGGGGCTGTATCAGTTTGAGGGGCGGTATCAGTTTGAGGGGCGGTATCAGTTTGAGGGGCGGTATCAGTTTGAGGGGCTGTATCAGTTTGAGGGGCGGTATCAGTTTGAGGGGCGGTATCAGTTTCAGGGACGGTATCAGTTTGAGCGACTGTATCAGTTTGAGGGACGGTATTAGATTGAGGGGTTTATCCGTCTGACGTGTGTATTAGTTTGAGGGGTTGTATCAGTTTGAGGGTCTGTATCAGTTTGAGGGTCTGTATCAGTTTGAGGGTCTGTATCAGTTTGAGGGTCTGTATCAGTTTGAGGGACAGTATCAGTTTGAGGGACAGTATCAGTTTGAGGGACAGTATCAGTTTGAGGGCTTGTGTTAGATTGAGGGACTGTAGCAGTTTGAGGGGCTGTATCAGATTGAGGGGCAGTATAATCTTGAGCGACTATATCAGTTTGAGGGAGTGTGTCAGTTTGAGGGAGTGTGTCAGTTTGAGGGAGTGTGTCACGTTGAGGGAGTGTGTCAAGTTGAGGGAGTGTGTCAAGTTGAGGGAGTGTGTCAGTTTGAGGGAGTGTGTCAGTTTGAGGGAGTGAGTCAGTTTGAGGGAGTGAGTCAGTTTGAGGGAGTGAGTCAGTTTGAGGGAGTGAGTCAGTTTGAGGGAGTGTGTCAGTTTGAGGGACTGTTTCAGTTTTAGGGACTGTGTCTATTTGATGGGCTTCATCACTTTAAGGGGCTGTAATAGATGGTGGAATGGTATCAGTTTGAGGGGCTCTACTGGATTGAAGGAATATATTAGTTTGAGGGGATATATTAGTTGGAATTATTGCATTATTTTGAGGGTGCTGTATCAGTTTGATGGACAGTATCAGTTTGAGGAACTGTATCAGTTTGAGGAACTGTATCAGATTGAGGGACGGGATTAGTTTGAGGGGCTGTAAAACTTTGAGGCGCTGAATCAGTTTGTGGGGCTGTATCAGTTTGTGGGGCAGTATCAGTTTGAGGGACTGTATCAGTTTGAGGGACTGTATCAGTTTGAGGGTCTGTATCAGTTTGAGGGTCGGTATCAGTTTGAGGGGCTGTATCAGTTTGTGGGATGGTATCAGTTTCAGGGGCTGTATCAGTTTGAGGGGCTGTATCAGTTTGAGGGACTGTATCAGTTTGAGGGGCTGTATCAGTTTGAGGGGCTGTATCAGTTTGAGGGGCTGTATCAGTTTGAGGGGCTGTATCAGTTTGAGGGATGGTATTAGTTTGAGAGGCTGTATCAGTTTGAGGGATGGTATCAGTTTGAGGGACTGTATCAATATGAGGGTCTGTATCAGTTTGAGGGTCTGTATCAGTTTGAGGGTCTGTATCAGTTTGTGGGTCTGTATCAGTTTGAGGGACTGTATCAGTTTGAGGGACTGTATCAGTTTGAGGGACTGTATCAGTTTGAGGGACTGTATCAGTTTCAGGGACGGTATCAGTTTCAGGGGCTGTATCAGATTGAGCGACTGTATCAGTTTGATGGACGGTATTAGTTTGAGGGGTTTATCCGTCTGAGGTGTGTATTAGTTTGAGGGACTGTATCAGTTTGAGGGACTGTATCAGTTTGAGGGACTGTATCAGTTTGTCGGTCTGTATCAGTTTGTCGGTCTGTATCAGTTTGAGGGTCTGTATCATTTTGAGGGTCTGTATCATTTTGAGGGTCTGTATCAGTTTGAGGGGCTGTATCGGTTTGAGGGGCTGTATCGGTTTGAGGGGCTGTATCGGTTTGAGGGGCTGTATCGGTCTGAGGGGCTGTATCGGTTTGAGGGGCTGTATCAGTTTGAGGGATGGTATTAGTTTGAGGGCCTGTATCAGTTTGAGGGACTGTATCAGTTTGAGGGGCTGTATCAGTTTGAAGTGCTGTATCGTTTTGAGGGGTTGTGTTAGATTGAAGGACTGTAGCCGTTTGAGGGGCTGTATCAGATTGAGGGGCTGTATAAGCTTGAGGGACTATTTCCGTCTGAGGGAGTGTGTCACGTTGAGGGAGTGTGTCACGTTGAGGGAGTGTGTCAGGTTGAGGGAGTGTGTCAGTTTGAGGGAGTGTGTCAGTTTGAGGGAGTGTGTCAGTTTGAGGGACTGTATCAGATTGAGGGACGTGATTAATTTTGAGAGGCTGTGTCAGTTTTAGGGACTGTGTCAGTCTGAGGGATGGTATTTGTTTGAGGGGCTGTATCAGTTTGAGGGACTGTATCAGTTTGAGGGACTGTATCAGTTTGAGGGATGGTATTAGTTTGAGGGGATGTATCAGTTTGAGGGATGTTATTAGTTTGAGGGGCTGTATCAGTTTGAGGGACTGTATCAATTTGAGGGTCTGTATCAGTTTGAGGGGCTGTATCAGTTTGAGGGGCTGTATCAGTTTGAGGGGCTGTATCAGTTTGAGGGGCTGTATCAGTTGGAGGGGCTGTATCAGTTGGAGGGGCTGTATCAGTTTGAGGGGCTGTATCAGTTTGAGGGACTGTATCAGTTTGAGGGACTGTATCAGTTTGAGGGACTGTATCAGTTTGAGGGACGGCATCAGTTTCAGGGTCTGTATCAGTTTGAGGGACGGTATTAGTTTGAGGGGTTTATCCGTCTGAGGTGTGTATTAGTTTGAGGGGTTGTATCAGTTTGAGCGTCTGTATCAGTTTGAGCGTCTGTATCAGTTTGAGGGTCTGTATCAGTTTGAGGGTCTGTATCAGTTTGAGGGACAGTATCAGTTTGATGGACAGTATCAGTTTGAGGGGCTCTGTCAGACTGAGGGGTTGTGTTAGATTGAGGGACTGTAGCAGATTGAGGGGCTGTATAAGTTTGAGCGACTATATCAGTTTGAGGGAGTGTGTCAGTTTGAGGGATTGTGTCAGTTTGAGGGATTGTGTCAGTTTGAGGGATTGTGTCAGTTTGAGGGAGTGTGTCAGTTTGAGGGAGTGTGTCAGTTTGAGGGAGTGTGTCAGTTTGAGGGAGTGTGTCACGTTGAGGGAGTGTGTCACGTTGAGGGAGTGTGTCACGTTGAGGGAGTGTGTCACGTTGAGGGAGTGTGTCAGTTTGATGGAGTGTGTCAGTTTGAGGGACTCTGTCTGTTTGATGGGATTCATCACTTTAAGGGGCTGTATTAGATGGTGGAATGGTATCAGTTTGAGGGGATCTATTGATTGCGGGAATGTCTTATTTTCAGGGGATATATTAGTTTGAATTATTGCATTATTTTGAGGGGCTGTATCAGTTTGACGGACAGTATCAGTTTGAGGAACTGTATCAGTTTGAGGGACTGTATCAGATTGAGGGACGGGATTAGTTTGAGGGGCTGTAAAACTTTGAGGGGCTGAATCAGTTAAAGCGGCTGTACCAGTTTGAGGGGCTGTATCATTTTGAGGAGATGTATCAGTTTGTGGGACTGTATCAGTTTGAGGGATGGTATTGGTTTGAGGGTCTGTATCAGTTTGAGGGTCTGTATCAGTTTGAGGGGCTGTATCAGTTTGAGGGTCTGTATCAGTTTGAGGGTCTGTATCAGTTTGAGGGTCTGTATCAGTTTGAGGGGCTGTATCAGTTTGAGGGTCTGTATCAGTTTGAGGGGTTGTATCAGTTTGAGGGGCTGTACCAGTTTGAGGGATGTTATTAGTTTGAGGGGCTGTATCAGTTTCAGGGATGGTATTAGTTTGAGGGGCTGTATCCGTTTGAGGGACTGTGTCAGTTTGAGGGACTGTATCAGTTTGAGGGACGGTATTAGTTTGTGGGATGGTGTTAGTTTGAGAGGCTGTATCAGTTTGAGGGACTGTATCAGTTTGAGGGACTGTATCAGTTTGAGGGTCTGTATCAGTTTGAGGGACTGTATCAGTTTGTGGGGCTGTATCAGTTTGAGGGTCTGTATCAGTTTGAGGGGCTGTATCGGTTTGAGGGGCTGTATCGGTTTGAGGGGCTGTATCGGTTTGAGGGACTGTATCAGTTTCAGGGACGGTATCAGTTTGAGGGACTGTATCAGTTTGAGGGACGGTATTAGTTTGAGGGGTTGTATCCTTTTGAGGGGCAGTATCAGTTTGAGGGACCGTATCAGTTTGAGGGACCGTATCAGTTTGAGGGACAGTATCAGTTTGAGGGGCTGTATCAGTTTGAGGGATGTTATTAGTTTGACGGGCTCTATCGATTTGAGAGTGTGTGTCGGTTTGATGGACTGTCTTAGTTGCAGAGGCTGTATCAGTTTTAGGGACTGTATCATTTTGAGGGACTGTATCATTTTTAGGGACTGTGTTAGTTTCAGTGGTTGTATCAGTTTGAGGGACAGTATCAGTTTGAGGGGCTGTATCAGTTTGAGGGTCTGTATCATTTTGAGGGTCTGTATCAGTTTGAGGGTCTGTATCAGTTTGAGGGGCTGTATCAGTTTGAGGTGCTGTATCAGATGAGGGACGGTATTAGTTTGAGGGGCTGTATCAATTTGAGGGGTGTATCAGTTTGAGGGGCTGTATCAGTTTGAGGGGCTGTATCAGTTTGAGGGGCTGAATCAGTTTGAGGGGCTGAATCAGTTTGAGGGGCTGAATCAGTTTGAGGGATGGTGTTGCTTTGAGGGGCTGTATCAGTTTGAGGTGCTGTATCAGTTTGAGGGATGGTATTGCTTTGAGGTGCTGTATCAGTTTGAGGGACTGTATCAGTTTGAGGTGCTGTATCAGTTTGAGGGACTGTATCAGTGTGTGGGTCTGTATCAGTTTGTGGGGCTGTATCAGTTTGAGGGGCTGTATCAGTTTGAGGGGGTGTATCAGTTTGAGGGGCTGTATCAGTTTGAGGGTCTGTATCAGTTTGAGGGGCTGTATCAGTTTGAGGGGCTGTATCGGTTTGAGGGGCTGTATCGGTCTGAGGGGCTGTATCGGTCTGAGGGGCTGTATCGGTCTGAGGGGCTGTATCGGTTTGAAGGGCTGTATCGGTTTGAGGGACGGTATCAGTTTGAGGGACTGTATCAGTTTGAGGGACGGTATTATTTTGAGGGGTTGTATCAGTTTAAGGGGTGTATCGGTTTGAGGGGCTGTATCACTTTGAGGGGCTGTATCACTTTCAGGGACTGTATTAGTTTGAGGGTCTGTATCAGTTTGAGGGGCTGTATCAGTTTGAGGGGCTGTATCAGTTTGAGGGATGGTATTAGTTTGAGGGCCTGTATCAGTTTGAGGGACTGTTTCAGTTTGAGGGGCTGTATCAGTTTGAAGTGCTCTATCGTTTTGAGGGGTTGTGTTAGATTGAAGGACTGTAGCCGTTTGAGGGGCTGTATCAGATTGAGGGGCTGTATAAGCTTGAGGGACTATATCCGTCTGAGGGAGTGTGTCAGGTTGAGGGAGTGTGTCAGGTTGAGGGAGTGTGTCAGTTTGAGGGACGTGATTAATTTTGAGAGGCTGTGTCAGTTTTAGGGACTGTGTCAGTTTGAGGGATGGTATTTGTTTGAGGGGCTGTATCAGTTTGAGGGACTGTATCAGTTTGAGGGACTGTATCAGTTTGAGGGATGGTATTAGTTTGAGGGGATGTATCAGTTTGAGGGGATGTATCAGTTTGAGGGATGTTATTAGTTTGAGGGGCTGTATCAGTTTGAGGGACTGTATCAATTTGAGGGTCTGTATCAGTTTGAGGGTCTGTATCAGTTTGAGGGTCTGTATCAGTTTGAGGGTCTGTATCAGTTTGAAGGGCTGTATCAGTTTGAGGGGCTGTCTCAGTTTGAGGGACTGTATCAGTTTGAGGGACTGTATCAGTTTGAGAGACTGTATCAGTTTGAGGGACGGTATCAGTTTCAGGGGCTGTATCAGTTTGAGGGACGGTATTAGTTTGAGGGGTTTATCCGTCTGAGGTGTGTATTAGTTTGAGGGGTTGTATCAGTTTGAGCGTCTGTATCAGTTTGAGGGTCTGTATCAGCTTGAGGGTCTGTATCAGTTTGAGGGACAGTATCAGTTTGATGGACAGTATCAGTTTGAGGGGCTGTATCAGATTGAGGGGTTGTGTTAGATTGAGGGACTGTAGCAGATTGAGGGGCTGTATAAGTTTGAGCGACTATATCAGTTTGAGGGAGTGTGTCAGTTTGAGGGATTGTGTCAGTTTGAGGGAGTGTGTCAGTTTGAGGGAGTGTGTCAGTTTGAGGGAGTGTGTCAGTTTGAGGGAGTGTGTCAGTTTGAGGGAGTGTGTCACGTTGAGGGAGTGTGTCACGTTGAGGGAGTGTGTCACGTTGAGGGAGTGTGTCACATTGAGGGAGTGTGTCAGTTTGATGGAGTGTGTCAGTTTGAGGGACTCTGTCTGTTTGATGGGATTCATCACTTTAAGGGGCTGTATTAGATGGTGGAATGGTATCAGTTTGAGGGGATCTACTAGATTGAGGGAATGTCTTATTTTCAGGGGATATATTAGTTTGAATTATTGCATTATTTTGAGGGGCTGTATCAGTTTGACGGACAGTATCAGTTTGAGGAACTGTATCAGTTTGAGGGACTGTATCAGATTGAGGGACGGGATTAGTTTGAGGGGCTGTAAAACTTTGAGGGGCTGAATCAGTTAAAGCGGCTGTATCAGTTTGAGGGGCTGTATCAGTTTGAGGGGCTGTATCAGTTTGAGGGGCTGTATCAGTTTGTGGGACTGTATCAGTTTGAGGGTCTGTATCAGTTTGAGGGTCTGTATCAGTTTGAGGGTCTGTATCAGTTTGAGGGTCTGTATCAGTTTGAGGGACTGTATCAGTTTGAGGGTCTGTATCAGTTTGAGGGTCTGTATCAGTTTGAGGGTCTGTATCAGTTTGAGGGTCTGTATCAGTTTGAGGGGCTGTATCAGTTTGAGGGATGTTATTAGTTTGAGGGGCTGTATCAGTTTGAGGGATGGTATTAGTTTGAGGGGCTGTATCCGTTTGAGGGACTGTATCAGTTTGAGGGACTGTATCAGTTTGAGGGACGGTATTAGTTTGAGGGATGGTGTTAGTTTGAGAGGCTGTATCAGTTTGAGGGACTGTATCAGTTTGAGGGACTGTATCAGTTTGAGGGTCTGTATCAGTTTGAGGGGCTGTATCAGTTTGAGGTGCTGTATCAGATGAGGGACGGTATTAGTTTGAGGGGCTGTATCAATTTGAGGGGTGTATCAGTTTGAGGGGCTGTATCAGTTTGAGGGGCTGTATCAGTTTGAGGGGCTGAATCAGTTTGAGGGGCTGAATCAGTTTGAGGGGCTGAATCAGTTTGAGGGGCTGAATCAGTTTGAGGGTCGGTATTACTTTGAGGGGCTGTATCAATTTGTGGGACTGTATCAGTTTGAGGGATGGTATTAGTTTGAGGGGCTGTGTCAGTTTGAGGGACTGTGTCAGTTTGAGGATCTGTGTCAGTTTGAGGGACAGTATCAGTTTGAGGTGCTGTATCAGTTTGAGGGATGGTATTGCTTTGAGGGGATGTATCAGTTTGAGGTGCTGTATCAGTTTGAGGGATGGTATTGCTTTGAGGTGCTGTATCAGTTTGAGGGACTGTATCAGTTTGAGGTGCTGTATCAGTTTGTGGGGCTGTATCAGTTTGTGGGGCTGTATCAGTTTGTGGGGCTGTATCAGTTTGTGGGGCTGTATCAGTTTGAGGGGCTGTATCAGTTTGAGGGGCTGTATCAGTTTGAGGGGCTGTATCAGTTTGAGGGGCTGTATCAGTTTGAGGGGCTGTATCAGTTTGAGGGGCTGTATCGGTTTGAGGGGCTGTATCGGTCTCAGGGGCTGTATCGGTTTGAGGGGCTGTATCGGTTTGAAGGGCTGTATCGGTTTGAGGGACGGTATCAGTTTGAGGGACTGTATCAGTTTGAGGGACGGTATTAGTTTGAGGGGTTGTATCAGTTTAAGGGGTGTATCAGTTTGAGGGGCTGTATCACTTTGAGGGGCTGTATCACTTTGAGGGGCTGTATCAGTTTGAGGGTCTGTATCAGTTTGAGGGGCTGTATCAGTTTGAGGGGCTGTATCAGTTTGAGGGATGGTATTAGTTTGAGGGCCTGTATCAGTTTGAGCGACTGTATCAGTTTGAGGGGCTGTATCAGTTTGAAGTGCTCTATCGTTTTGAGGGGTTGTGTTAGATTGAAGGACTGTAGCCGTTTGAGGGGCTGTATCAGATTGAGGGGCTGTATAAGCTTGAGGGACTATATCCGTCTGAGGGAGTGTGTCAGGTTGAGGGAGTGTGTCAGGTTGAGGGAGTGTGTCAGGTTGAGGGAGTGTGTCAGTTTGAGGGAGTGTGTCAGTTTGAGGGAGTGTGTCAGTTTGAGGGACTGTATCAGATTGAGGGACGTGATTAATTTTGAGAGGCTGTGTCAGTTTTAGGGACTGTGTCAGTTTGAGGGATGGTATTTGTTTGAGGGGCTGTATCAGTTTGAGGGACTGTATCAGTTTGAGGGACTGTATCAGTTTGAGGGATGGTATTAGTTTGAGGGGATGTATCAGTTTGAGGGATGTTATTAGTTTGAGGGGCTGTATCAATTTGAGGGTCTGTATCAGTTTGAGGGTCTGTATCAGTTTGAGGGTCTGTATCAGTTTGAAGGGCTGTATCAGTTTGAGGGGCTGTCTCAGTTTGAGGGACTGTATCAGTTTGAGGGACTGTATCAGTTTGAGAGACTGTATCAGTTTGAGAGACTGTATCAGTTTGAGGGACGGCATCAGTTTCAGGGGCTGTATCAGTTTGAGGGACGGTATTAGTTTGAGGGGTTTATCCGTCTGAGGTGTGTATTAGTTTGAGGGGTTGTATCAGTTTGAGCGTCTGTATCAGTTTGAGGGTCTGTATCAGTTTGAGGGTCTGTATCAGTTTGAGGGTCTGTATCAGCTTGAGGGTCTGTATCAGTTTGAGGGACAGTATCAGTTTGATGGACAGTATCAGTTTGAGGGGCTGTATCAGATTGAGGGGTTGTGTTAGATTGAGGGACTGTAGCAGATTGAGGGGCTGTATAAGTTTGAGCGACTATATCAGTTTGAGGGAGTGTGTCAGTTTGAGGGATTGTGTCAGTTTGAGGGATTGTGTCAGTTTGAGGGATTGTGTCAGTTTGAGGGATTGTGTCAGTTTGAGGGAGTGTGTCAGTTTGAGGGAGTGTGTCAGTTTGAGGGAGTGTGTCAGTTTGAGGGAGTGTGTCACGTTGAGGGAGTGTGTCACGTTGAGGGAGTGTGTCACGTTGAGGGAGTGTGTCAGTTTGATGGAGTGTGTCAGTTTGAGGGACTCTGTCTGTTTGATGGGATTCATCACTTTAAGGGGCTGTATTAGATGGTGGAATGGTATCAGTTTGAGGGGATCTACTAGATTGAGGGAATGTCTTATTTTCAGGGGATATATTAGTTTGAATTATTGCATTATTTTGAGGGGCTGTATCAGTTTGACGGACAGTATCAGTTTGAGGAACTGTATCAGTTTGAGGGACTGTATCAGATTGAGGGACGGGATTAGTTTGAGGGGCTGTAAAACTTTGAGGGGCTGAATCAGTTAAAGCGGCTGTATCAGTTTGAGGGGCTGTATCAGTTTGAGGGGCTGTATCAGTTTGAGGGGCTGTATCAGTTTGTGGGACTGTATCAGTTTGAGGGATGGTATCAGTTTGAGGGTCTGTATCAGTTTGAGGGTCTGTATCAGTTTGAGGGTCTGTATCAGTCTGAGGGACTGTATCAGTTTGAGGGGCTGTATCAGTTTGAGGGACTGTATCAGTTTGAGGGACTGTATCAGTTTGAGGGTCTGTATCAGTTTGAGGGTCTGTATCAGTTTGAGGGTCTGTATCAGTTTGAGGGTCTGTATCAGTTTGAAGGGCTGTATCAGTTTGAGGGGCTGTATCAGTTTGTGGGACTGTATCAGTTTGAGGGATGGTATCAGTTTGAGGGTCTGTATCAGTTTGAGGGTCTGTATCAGTTTGAGGGTCTGTATCAGTTTGAGGGTCTGTATCAGTCTGAGGGACTGTATCAGTTTGAGGGGCTGTATCAGTTTGAGGGACTGTATCAGTTTGAGGGTCTGTATCAGTTTGAGGGTCTGTATCAGTTTGAGGGGCTGTATCAGTTTGAGGGATGTTATTAGTTTGAGGGGCTGTATCAGTTTGAGGGATGGTATTAGTTTGAGGGGCTGTATCCGTTTGAGGGACTGTATCAGTTTGAGGGACTGTATCAGTTTGAGAGACGGTATTAGTTTGAGGGATGGTGTTAGTTTGAGAGGCTTTATCAGTTTGAGGGACTGTATCAGTTTGAGGGTCTGTATCAGTTTGAGGGTCTGTATCAGTTTGAGGGTCTGTATCAGTTTGGGGGTCTGTATCAGTTTGAGGGGCTGTATCGGTTTGAGGGGCTGTATCGGTTTGAGGGGCTGTATCTGTTTGAGGGACGGTATCAGTTTCAGGGACGGTATCAGTTTGAGGGACTGTATCAGTTTGAGGGGCTGTATCAGTTTGAGGGACTGTATCAGTTTGAGGGGCTGTATCAGTTTGAGGGGCTGTATCAGTTTGAGGGGCTGTATCAGTTTGAGGGGCTGTATCAGTTTGAGGGACAGTATCAGTTTGAGGGACCGTATCAGTTTGAGGGACCGTATCAGTTTGAGGGACAGTATCAGTTTGAGGGACAGTATCAGTTTGAGGGGCTGTATCAGTTTGAGGGATGTTATTAGTTTGACGGGCTCTATCGATTTGAGAGGCTGTATCAGTTTGAGGGACTGTATCATTTTGAGGGACTGTATCATTTTTAGGGACTGTGTTAGTTTCAGTGGTTGTATCAGTTTGAGGGACTGTATCAGTTTGAGGGACTGTATCAGTTTGAGGGTCTGTATCATTTTGAGGGTCTGTATCAGTTTGAGGGTCTGTATCAGTTTGAGGGGCTGTATCAGTTTGAGGTGCTGTATCAGATGAGGGACGGTATTAGTTTGAGGGGCTGTATCAATTTGAGGGGCTGTATCAGTTTGAGGGGCTGTATCAGTTTGAGGGGCTGTATCAGTTTGAGGGGCTGAATCAGTTTGAGGGGCTGAATCAGTTTGAGGGGCGGTATTGCTTTGAGGGGCTGTATCAATTTGTGGGACTGTATCAGTTTGAGGGATGGTATTAGTTTGAGGGGCTGTGTCAGATTGAGGGACTGTGTCAGTTTGAGGATCTGTGTCAGTTTGAGGGACAGTATCAGTTTGAGGTGCTGTATCAGTTTGAGGGATGGTATTGCTTTGAGGGGCTGTATCAGTTTGAGGTGCTGTATCAGTTTGAGGGATGGTATTGCTTTGAGGTGCTGTATCAGTTTGAGGGACTGTATCAGTTTGAGGTGCTGTATCAGTTTGAGGGACTGTATCAGTGTGTGGGGCTGTATCAGTTTGTGGGGCTTTATCAGTTTGTGGGGCTGTATCAGTTTGAGGGGCTGTATCAGTTTGAGGGGGTGTATCAGTTTGAGGGGCTGTATCAGTTTGAGGGGCTGTATCAGTTTGAGGGGCTGTATCAGTTTGAGGGGCTGTATCAGTTTGAGGGGCTGGATCAGTTTGAGGGGCTGGATCAGTTTTAGGTGTTGTATCAGTTTGAGGGGCTGTATCATTTTGAGGGTCTGTATCAGTTTGAGGGGCTGTATCAGTTTGAGGGGCGGTATCAGTTTCAGGGACAGTATCAGTTTCAGGGGCTGTATCAGTTTGAGCGACTGTATCAGTTTGAGGGACGGTATTAGAATGAGGGGTTTATCCGTCTGACGTGTGTATTAGTTTGAGGGTTTGTATCAGTTTGAGGGTCTGTATCAGTTTGCGGGTCTGTATCAGTTTGCGGGTCTGTATCAGTTTGAGGGTCTGTATCAGTTTGAGGGACAGTATCAGTTTGAGGGTCTGTATCAGTTTGAGGGTCTGTATCAGTTTGAGGGTCTGTATCAGTGTGAGGGGCTGTATCGGTTTGAGGGGCTGTATCGGTTTGAGGGGCTGTATCGGTTTGAGGGGCTGTATCGGTTTGAGGGACGGTATCAGTTTCAGGGACGGTATCAGTTTGAGGGACTGTATCAGTTTGAGGGTCGGTATTAGTTTGAGGGGTTGTATCCTTTTGAGGGGTGTATCAGTTTGAGGGACTGTATCAGTTTGAGGGACTGTATCAGTTTGAGGGACTGTATCAGTTTGAGGGACTGTATCAGTTTGAGGGGCTGTATCAGTTTGAGGGACTGTATCAGTTTGAGGGGCTGTATCAGTTTGAGGGGCTGTATCAGTTTGAGGGGCTGTATCAGTTTGAGTGACCGTATCAGTTTGAGGGACAGTATCAGTTTGAGGGGCTGTATCAGTTTGAGGGATGTTATTAGTTTGACGGGCTCTATCGGTTTGAGAGTCTGTGTCGGTTTGAGGGACTGTGTTAGTTGCAGAGGCTGTATCAGTTTGAGGGACTGTATAATTTTGAGGGACTGTATCATTTTTAGGGACTGTGTTAGTTTCAGTGGTTGTATCAGTTTGAGGGGCTGTATCAGTTTGAGGGGCTGTATCAGTTTGAGGGGCTGTATCAGTTTGAGGGGCTGTATCAGTTTGAGGGGCTGTATCAGTTTGAGGGTCTGTATCATTTTGAGGGTCTGTATCAGTTTGAGGGGCTGTATCAGTTTGAGGTGCTGTATCAGATGAGGGACGGTATTAGTTTGAGGGGCTGTATCAATTTGAGGGGCTGTATCAGTTTGAGGGGCTGTATCAGTTTGAGGGACTGTATCAGTTTGAGGGACTGTATCAGTTTGAGGGACTGTATCAGTTTGAGGGACTGTATCAGTTTGAGGGGCTGTATCAGTTTGAGGATCTGTGTCAGTTTGAGGGACACTATCAGTTTGAGGGGCTGTATCAGTTTGAGGGATGTTATTACTTTGAGGGGCTGTATCAGTTTGAGGGACTGTATCAGTTTGAGGGATTGTATTAGATTGCGGGGTTGTATCAGTTTAAGGGACTGTATCAGTTTGAGGGACGGTATTATTTTGAGGGCCTGTATCAGTTTGAGGGATTGTATCAGTTTGAGGGGCTGTATTGCTCTGATAGACTGTATCAGTTTGAGGGACTGTATCAGTTTGAGGTGCTGTATCAGTTTGAGGTGTTGTATCAGTTTGAGGTGTTGTATCAGTTTGAGGTGTTGTATCAGTTTGAGGGGCTGTATCAGTTTGAGGGGCTGTATCAGTTTGAGGGGCGGTATCAGTTTGAGGGGCGGTATCAGTTTGAGGGGCTGTATCAGTTTGAGGGGCGGTATCAGTTTGAGGGGCGGTATCAGTTTCAGGGACGGTATCAGTTTGAGCGAATGTATCAGTTTGAGGGACGGTATTAGATTGAGGGGTTTATCCGTCTGACGTGTGTATTAGTTTGAGGGGTTGTATCAGTTTGAGGGTCTGTATCAGTTTGAGGGTCTGTATCAGTTTGAGGGTCTGTATCAGTTTGAGGGACAGTATCAGTTTGAGGGACAGTATCAGTTTGAGGGACTGTATCAGTTTGAGGGGTTGTGTTAGATTGAGGGACTGTATCAGTTTGAGGGGCTGTATCAGATTGAGGGGCAGTATAAGCTTGAGCGACTATATCAGTTTGAGGGAGTGTGTCAGTTTGAGGGAGTGTGTCAGTTTGAGGGAGTGTGTCAGTTTGAGGGAGTGTGTCAGTTTGAGGGAGTGTGTCACGTTGAGGGAGTGTGTCAAGTTGAGGGAGTGTGTCAGTTTGAGGGAGTGTGTCAGTTTGAGGGAGTGTGTCAGTTTGAGGGAGTGTGTCAGTTTGAGGGAGTGAGTCAGTTTGAGGGAGTGAGTCAGTTTGAGGGAGTGAGTCAGTTTGAGGGAGTGTGTCAGTTTGAGGGACTGTTTCAGTTTTAGGGACTGTGTCTATTTGATGGGCTTCATCACTTTAAGGGGCTGTATTAGATGGTGGAATGGTATCAGTTTGAGGGGCTCTACTAGATTGAGGGAATATATTAGTTTGAGGGGATATATTAGTTGGAATTATTGCATTATTTTGAGGGTGCTGTATCAGTTTGATGGACAGTATCAGTTTGAGGAACTGTATCAGTTTGAGGAACTGTATCAGATTGAGGGACGGGATTAGTTTGAGGGGCTGTAAAACTTTGAGGCGCTGAATCAGTTTGTGGGGCTGTATCAGTTTGTGGGGCAGTATCAGTTTGAGGGACTGTATCAGTTTGAGGGACTGTATCAGTTTGAGGGACTGTATCAGTTTGTGGGACTGTATCTGTTTGAGGGACGGTATCAGTTTGAGGGTCTGTATCAGTTTGAGGGTCTGTATCAGTTTGAGGGTCTGTATCAGTTTGAGGGGCTGTATCAGTTTGAGGGACTGTATCAGTTTGAGGGACTGTATCAGTTTGAGGAACTGTATCAGTTTGAGGAACTGTATCAGTTTGAGGGACGGTATTAGTTTGAGGGGTTTATCCCTCTGAGGTGTGTATTAGTTTGAGGAGTTGTATCAGTTTGAGGGACTCTATCAGTTTGTGGGTCTGTATCAGTTTGTGGGTCTGTATCAGTTTGTGGGTCTGTATCAGTTTGAGGGACAGTATCAGTTTGAGGGACAGTATCAGTTTGAGGGACAGTATCAGTTTGAGGGACAATATCAGTTTGAGGGACAGTATAAGTTTGAGGGGCTGTATCAGTTTGAGGGGTTGTGTTAGATTGAGGGACTGTAGCAGTTTGAGGGGCTGTATCAGATTGAGGGTCTGTATTAACTTGAGCGACTATATCAGTTTGAGGGGCTGTATCAGTTTGTGGGACCGTATCAGTTTGAGGGATGGTATAAGTTTGAGGGGCTGTATCAGTTTGAGGGAAAGTATCAGTTTGAGGGTCTGTATCAGTTTGAGGGTCTGTATCAGTTTGAGGGTCTGTATCAGTTTGAGGGGCTGTATCAGTTTGAGGGGCTGTATCAGTTTGAGGGGCTGTATCAGTTTGAGGGGCTGTATCAGTTTGAGGGACAGTATCAGTTTGAGGGACAGTATCAGATTGAGGGGCGGTATCAGTTTGAGGGGTTGTGTTAGATTGAGGAACTGCAGCAGTTTGAGGTGCTGTATCAGATTGAGGGGCATTATAAGCTTGAGCGAATATATCAGTTTGAGGGAGTGTGTCAGTTTGAGGGAGTGTGTCAGTTTGAGGGAGTGTGTCAGTTTGAGGGAGTGTGTCAGTTTGAGGGAGTGTGTCAGTTTGAGGGAGTGTGTCAGTTTGAGGGAGTGTGTCACGTTGAGGGAGTGTGTCACGTTGAGGGAGTGTGTCACGTTGAGGGAGTGTGTCACATTGAGGGAGTGTGTCAGTTTGATGGAGTGTGTCAGTTTGAGGGACTCTGTCTGTTTGATGGGATTCATCACTTTAAGGGGCTGTATTAGATGGTGGAATGGTATCAGTTTGAGGGGATCTACTAGATTGAGGGAATGTCTTATTTTCAGGGGATATATTAGTTTGAATTATTGCATTATTTTGAGGGGCTGTATCAGTTTGACGGACAGTATCAGTTTGAGGAACTGTATCAGTTTGAGGGACTGTATCAGATTGAGGGACGGGATTAGTTTGAGGGGCTGTAAAACTTTGAGGGGCTGAATCAGTTAAAGCGGCTGTATCAGTTTGAGGGGCTGTATCAGTTTGAGGGGCTGTATCAGTTTGTGGGACTGTATCAGTTTGAGGGTCTGTATCAGTTTGAGGGTCTGTATCAGTTTGAGGGTCTGTATCAGTTTGAGGGTCTGTATCAGTTTGAGGGACTGTATCAGTTTGAGGGTCTGTATCAGTTTGAGGGTCTGTATCAGTTTGAGGGTCTGTATCAGTTTGAGGGTCTGTATCAGTTTGAGGGGCTGTATCAGTTTGAGGGATGTTATTAGTTTAAGGGATGGTATTAGTTTGAGGGGCTGTATCCGTTTGAGGGACTGTATCAGTTTGAGGGACTGTATCAGTTTGAGGGACGGTATTAGTTTGAGGGATGGTGTTAGTTTGAGAGGCTGTATCAGTTTGAGGGACTGTATCAGTTTGAGGGACTGTATCAGTTTGAGGGTCTGTATCAGTTTGAGGGGCTGTATCAGTTTGAGGTGCTGTATCAGATGAGGGACGGTATTAGTTTGAGGGGCTGTATCAATTTGAGGGGTGTATCAGTTTGAGGGGCTGTATCAGTTTGAGGGGCTGTATCAGTTTGAGGGGCTGAATCAGTTTGAGGGGCTGAATCAGTTTGAGGGGCTGAATCAGTTTGAGGGGCTGAATCAGTTTGAGGGTCGGTATTACTTTGAGGGGCTGTATCAATTTGTGGGACTGTATCAGTTTGAGGGATGGTATTAGTTTGAGGGGCTGTGTCAGTTTGAGGGACTGTGTCAGTTTGAGGATCTGTGTCAGTTTGAGGGACAGTATCAGTTTGAGGTGCTGTATCAGTTTGAGGGATGGTATTGCTTTGAGGGGATGTATCAGTTTGAGGTGCTGTATCAGTTTGAGGGATGGTATTGCTTTGAGGTGCTGTATCAGTTTGAGGGACAGTATCAGTTTGAGGTGCTGTATCAGTTTGTGGGGCTGTATCAGTTTGTGGGGCTGTATCAGTTTGTGGGGCTGTATCAGTTTGTGGGGCTGTATCAGTTTGAGGGGCTGTATCAGTTTGAGGGGGTGTATCAGTTTGAGGGGCTGTATCAGTTTGAGGGGCTGTATCAGTTTGAGGGGCTGTATCAGTTTGAGGGGCTGTATCAGTTTGAGGGGCTGTATCGGTTTGAGGGGCTGTATCGGTCTCAGGGGCTGTATCGGTTTGAGGGGCTGTATCGGTTTGAAGGGCTGTATCGGTTTGAGGGACGGTATCAGTTTGAGGGACTGTATCAGTTTGAGGGACGGTATTAGTTTGAGGGGTTGTATCAGTTTAAGGGGTGTATCAGTTTGAGGGGCTGTATCACTTTGAGGGGCTGTATCACTTTGAGGGGCTGTATCAGTTTGAGGGTCTGTATCAGTTTGAGGGGCTGTATCAGTTTGAGGGGCTGTATCAGTTTGAGGGATGGTATTAGTTTGAGGGCCTGTATCAGTTTGAGCGACTGTATCAGTTTGAGGGGCTGTATCAGTTTGAAGTGCTCTATCGTTTTGAGGGGTTGTGTTAGATTGAAGGACTGTAGCCGTTTGAGGGGCTGTATCAGATTGAGGGGCTGTATAAGCTTGAGGGACTATATCCGTCTGAGGGAGTGTGTCAGGTTGAGGGAGTGTGTCAGGTTGAGGGAGTGTGTCAGGTTGAGGGAGTGTGTCAGTATGAGGGAGTGTGTCAGTTTGAGGGAGTGTGTCAGTTTGAGGGACTGTATCAGATTGAGGGACGTGATTAATTTTGAGAGGCTGTGTCAGTTTTAGGGACTGTGTCAGTTTGAGGGATGGTATTTGTTTGAGGGGCTGTATCAGTTTGAGGGACTGTATCAGTTTGAGGGACTGTATCAGTTTGAGGGATGGTATTAGTTTGAGGGGATGTATCAGTTTGAGGGATGTTATTAGTTTGAGGGGCTGTATCAATTTGAGGGTCTGTATCAGTTTGAGGGTCTGTATCAGTTTGAGGGTCTGTATCAGTTTGAAGGGCTGTATCAGTTTGAGGGGCTGTCTCAGTTTGAGGGACTGTATCAGTTTGAGGGACTGTATCAGTTTGAGAGACTGTATCAGTTTGAGGGACGGCATCAGTTTCAGGGGCTGTATCAGTTTGAGGGACGGTATTAGTTTGAGGGGTTTATCCGTCTGAGGTGTGTATTAGTTTGAGGGGTTGTATCAGTTTGAGCGTCTGTATCAGTTTGAGGGTCTGTATCAGTTTGAGGGTCTGTATCAGTTTGAGGGTCTGTATCAGCTTGAGGGTCTGTATCAGTTTGAGGGACAGTATCAGTTTGATGGACAGTATCAGTTTGAGGGGCTGTATCAGATTGAGGGGTTGTGTTAGATTGAGGGACTGTAGCAGATTGAGGGGCTGTATAAGTTTGAGCGACTATATCAGTTTGAGGGAGTGTGTCAGTTTGAGGGATTGTGTCAGTTTGAGGGATTGTGTCAGTTTGAGGGATTGTGTCAGTTTGAGGGATTGTGTCAGTTTGAGGGAGTGTGTCAGTTTGAGGGAGTGTGTCAGTTTGAGGGAGTGTGTCAGTTTGAGGGAGTGTGTCACGTTGAGGGAGTGTGTCACGTTGAGGGAGTGTGTCACGTTGAGGGAGTGTGTCACGTTGAGGGAGTGTGTCAGTTTGATGGAGTGTGTCAGTTTGAGGGACTCTGTCTGTTTGATGGGATTCATCACTTTAAGGGGCTGTATTAGATGGTGGAATGGTATCAGTTTGAGGGGATCTACTAGATTGAGGGAATGTCTTATTTTCAGGGGATATATTAGTTTGAATTATTGCATTATTTTGAGGGGCTGTATCAGTTTGACGGACAGTATCAGTTTGAGGAACTGTATCAGTTTGAGGGACTGTATCAGATTGAGGGACGGGATTAGTTTGAGGGGCTGTAAAACTTTGAGGGGCTGAATCAGTTAAAGCGGCTGTATCAGTTTGAGGGGCTGTATCAGTTTGAGGGGCTGTATCAGTTTGAGGGGCTGTATCAGTTTGTGGGACTGTATCAGTTTGTGGGACTGTATCAGTTTGAGGGATGGTATCAGTTTGAGGGTCTGTATCAGTTTGAGGGTCTGTATCAGTTTGAGGGTCTGTATCAGTCTGAGGGACTGTATCAGTTTGAGGGGCTGTATCAGTTTGAGGGACTGTATCAGTTTGAGGGTCTGTATCAGTTTGAGGGTCTGTATCAGTTTGAGGGTCTGTATCAGTTTGAGGGTCTGTATCAGTTTGAGGGTCTGTATCAGTTTGAAGGGCTGTATCAGTTTGAGGGGCTGTATCAGTTTGTGGGACTGTATCAGTTTGAGGGATGGTATCAGTTTGAGGGTCTGTATCAGTTTGAGGGTCTGTATCAGTTTGAGGGTCTGTATCAGTTTGAGGGTCTGTATCAGTCTGAGGGACTGTATCAGTTTGAGGGGCTGTATCAGTTTGAGGGACTGTATCAGTTTGAGGGTCTGTATCAGTTTGAGGGTCTGTATCAGTTTGAGGGGCTGTATCAGTTTGAGGGATGTTATTAGTTTGAGGGGCTGTATCAGTTTGAGGGATGGTATTAGTTTGAGGGGCTGTATCCGTTTGAGGGACTGTATCAGTTTGAGGGACTGTATCAGTTTGAGAGACGGTATAAGTTTGAGGGATGGTGTTAGTTTGAGAGGCTTTATCAGTTTGAGGGACTGTATCAGTTTGAGGGTCTGTATCAGTTTGAGGGTCTGTATCAGTTTGAGGGTCTGTATCAGTTTGGGGGTCTGTATCAGTTTGAGGGGCTGTATCGGTTTGAGGGGCTGTATCGGTTTGAGGGGCTGTATCTGTTTGAGGGACGGTATCAGTTTCAGGGACGGTATCAGTTTGAGGGACTGTATCAGTTTGAGGGACTGTATCAGTTTGAGGGGCTGTATCAGTTTGAGGGACTGTATCAGTTTGAGGGGCTGTATCAGTTTGAGGGGCTGTATCAGTTTGAGGGGCTGTATCAGTTTGAGGGGCTGTATCAGTTTGAGGGACAGTATCAGTTTGAGGGACCGTATCAGTTTGAGGGACAGTATCAGTTTGAGGGACAGTATCAGTTTGAGGGGCTGTATCAGTTTGAGGGATGTTATTAGTTTGACGGGCTCTATCGATTTGAGAGGCTGTATCAGTTTGAGGGACTGTATCATTTTGAGGGACTGTATCATTTTTAGGGACTGTGTTAGTTTCAGTGGTTGTATCAGTTTGAGGGACTGTATCAGTTTGAGGGACTGTATCAGTTTGAGGGTCTGTATCATTTTGAGGGTCTGTATCAGTTTGAGGGGCTGTATCAGTTTGAGGTGCTGTATCAGATGAGGGACGGTATTAGTTTGAGGGGCTGTATCAATTTGAGGGGCTGTATCAGTTTGAGGGGCTGTATCAGTTTGAGGGGCTGTATCAGTTTGAGGGGCTGAATCAGTTTGAGGGGCTGAATCAATTTGAGGGGCGGTATTGCTTTGAGGGGCTGTATCAATTTGTGGGACTGTATCAGTTTGAGGGATGGTATTAGTTTGAGGGGCTGTGTCAGATTGAGGGACTGTGTCAGTTTGAGGATCTGTGTCAGTTTGAGGGACAGTATCAGTTTGAGGTGCTGTATCAGTTTGAGGGATGGTATTGCTTTGAGGGGCTGTATCAGTTTGAGGTGCTGTATCAGTTTGAGGGATGGTATTGCTTTGAGGTGCTGTATCAGTTTGAGGGACTGTATCAGTTTGAGGTGCTGTATCAGTTTGAGGGACTGTATCAGTGTGTGGGGCTGTATCAGTTTGTGGGGCTTTATCAGTTTGTGGGGCTGTATCAGTTTGAGGGGCTGTATCAGTTTGAGGGGGTGTATCAGTTTGAGGGGCTGTATCAGTTTGAGGGGCTGTATCAGTTTGAGGGGCTGTATCAGTTTGAGGGGCTGTATCAGTGATCAGTTTGAGGGGCTGGATCAGTTTGAGGGGCTGGATCAGTTTTAGGTGTTGTATCAGTTTGAGGGGCTGTATCATTTTGAGGGTCTGTATCAGTTTGAGGGGCTGTATCAGTTTGAGGGGCGGTATCAGTTTCAGGGACAGTATCAGTTTCAGGGGCTGTATCAGTTTGAGCGACTGTATCAGTTTGAGGGACGGTATTAGAATGAGGGGTTTATCCGTCTGACGTGTGTATTAGTTTGAGGGTTTGTATCAGTTTGAGGGTCTGTATCAGTTTGCGGGTCTGTATCAGTTTGCGGGTCTGTATCAGTTTGAGGGTCTGTATCAGTTTGAGGGACAGTATCAGTTTGAGGGTCTGTATCAGTTTGAGGGTCTGTATCAGTTTGAGGGTCTGTATCAGTGTGAGGGGCTGTATCGGTTTGAGGGGCTGTATCGGTTTGAGGGGCTGTATCGGTTTGAGGGGCTGTATCGGTTTGAGGGACGGTATCAGTTTCAGGGACGGTATCAGTTTGAGGGACTGTATCAGTTTGAGGGTCGGTATTAGTTTGAGGGGTTGTATCCTTTTGAGGGGTGTATCAGTTTGAGGGACTGTATCAGTTTGAGGGACTGTATCAGTTTGAGGGACTGTATCAGTTTGAGGGGCTGTATCAGTTTGAGGGACTGTATCAGTTTGAGGGGCTGTATCAGTTTGAGGGGCTGTATCAGTTTGAGGGGCTGTATCAGTTTGAGTGTCCGTATCAGTTTGAGGGTCAGTATCAGTTTGAGGGGCTGTATCAGTTTGAGGGATGTTATTAGTTTGACGGGCTCTATCGGTTTGAGAGTCTGTGTCGGTTTGAGGGACTGTGTTAGTTGCAGAGGCTGTATCAGTTTGAGGGACTGTATAATTTTGAGGGACTGTATCATTTTTAGGGACTGTGTTAGTTTCAGTGGTTGTATCAGTTTGAGGGGCTGTATCAGTTTGAGGGGCTGTATCAGTTTGAGGGGCTGTATCAGTTTGAGGGGCTGTATCAGTTTGAGGGTCTGTATCATTTTGAGGGTCTGTATCAGTTTGAGGGGCTGTATCAGTTTGAGGTGCTGTATCAGATGAGGGACGGTATTAGTTTGAGGGGCTGTATCAATTTGAGGGGCTGTATCAGTTTGAGGGGCTGTATCAGTTTGAGGGACTGTATCAGTTTGAGGGACTGTATCAGTTTGAGGGACTGTATCAGTTTGAGGGGCTGTATCAGTTTGAGGATCTGTGTCAGTTTGAGGGACACTATCAGTTTGAGGGGCTGTATCAGTTTGAGGGATGTTATTACTTTGAGGGGCTGTATCAGTTTGAGGGACTGTATCAGTTTGAGGGATTGTATTAGATTGCGGGGTTGTATCAGTTTAAGGGACTGTATCAGTTTGAGGGATGGTATTATTTTGAGGGCCTGTATCAGTTTGAGGGATTGTATCAGTTTGAGGGGCTGTATTGCTCTGATAGACTGTATCAGTTTGAGGGACTGTATCAGTTTGAGGTGCTGTATCAGTTTGAGGTGTTGTATCAGTTTGAGGTGTTGTATCAGTTTGAGGTGTTGTATCAGTTTGAGGGGCTGTATCAGTTTGAGGGGCTGTATCAGTTTGAGGGGCGGTATCAGTTTGAGGGGCGGTATCAGTTTGAGGGGCGGTATCAGTTTGAGGGGCGGTATCAGTTTGAGGGGCGGTATCAGTTTGAGGGGCGGTATCAGTTTCAGGGACGGTATCAGTTTGAGCGAATGTATCAGTTTGAGGGACGGTATTAGATTGAGGGGTTTATCCGTCTGACGTGTGTATTAGTTTGAGGGGTTGTATCAGTTTGAGGGTCTGTATCAGTTTGAGGGTCTGTATCAGTTTGAGGGTCTGTATCAGTTTGAGGGACAGTATCAGTTTGAGGGACAGTATCAGTTTGAGGGACTGTATCAGTTTGAGGGGTTGTGTTAGATTGAGGGACTGTAGCAGTTTGAGGGGCTGTATCAGATTGAGGGGCAGTATAAGCTTGAGCGACTATATCAGTTTGAGGGAGTGTGTCAGTTTGAGGGAGTGTGTCAGTTTGAGGGAGTGTGTCAGTTTGAGGGAGTGTGTCAGTTTGAGGGAGTGTGTCACGTTGAGGGAGTGTGTCAAGTTGAGGGAGTGTGTCAGTTTGAGGGAGTGTGTCAGTTTGAGGGAGTGTGTCAGTTTGAGGGAGTGAGTCAGTTTGAGGGAGTGAGTCAGTTTGAGGGAGTGAGTCAGTTTGAGGGAGTGTGTCAGTTTGAGGGACTGTTTCAGTTTTAGGGACTGTGTCTATTTGATGGGCTTCATCACTTTAAGGGGCTGTATTAGATGGTGGAATGGTATCAGTTTGAGGGGCTCTACTAGATTGAGGGAATATATTAGTTTGAGGGGATATATTAGTTGGAATTATTGCATTATTTTGAGGGTGCTGTATCAGTTTGATGGACAGTATCAGTTTGAGGAACTGTATCAGTTTGAGGAACTGTATCAGATTGAGGGACGGGATTAGTTTGAGGGGCTGTAAAACTTTGAGGCGCTGAATCAGTTTGTGGGGCTGTATCAGTTTGTGGGGCAGTATCAGTTTGAGGGACTGTATCAGTTTGAGGGACTGTATCAGTTTGAGGGACTGTATCAGTTTGTGGGACTGTATCTGTTTGAGGGACGGTATCAGTTTGAGGGTCTGTATCAGTTTGAGGGTCTGTATCAGTTTGAGGGTCTGTATCAGTTTGAGGGGCTGTATCAGTTTGAGGGGCTGTATCAGTTTGAGGGACTGTATCAGTTTGAGGGACTGTATCAGTTTGAGGAACTGTATCAGTTTGAGGAACTGTATCAGTTTGAGGGACGGTATTAGTTTGAGGGGTTTATCCCTCTGAGGTGTGTATTAGTTTGAGGAGTTGTATCAGTTTGAGGGACTCTATCAGTTTGTGGGTCTGTATCAGTTTGTGGGTCTGTATCAGTTTGTGGGTCTGTATCAGTTTGAGGGACAGTATCAGTTTGAGGGACAGTATCAGTTTGAGGGACAGTATCAGTTTGAGGGACAATATCAGTTTGAGGGACAGTATAAGTTTGAGGGGCTGTATCAGTTTGAGGGGTTGTGTTAGATTGAGGGACTGTAGCAGTTTGAGGGGCTGTA
Organism: Carcharodon carcharias; assembly: GCF_017639515.1. NCBI lineage: Eukaryota > Metazoa > Chordata > Chondrichthyes > Lamniformes > Lamnidae > Carcharodon > Carcharodon carcharias. Next base: position 87,137,787 of record NC_054485.1, read on the forward strand.
TCAGATTGAGGGTCTGTATTAACTTGAGCGACTATATCAGTTTGAGGGGCTGTATCAGTTTGTGGGACCGTATCAGTTTGAGGGATGGTATAAGTTTGAGGGGCTGTATCAGTTTGAGGGAAAGTATCAGTTTGAGGGTCTGTATCAGTTTGAGGGTCTGTATCAGTTTGAGGGGCTGTATCAGTTTGAGGGGCTGTATCAGTTTGAGGGGCTGTATCAGTTTGAGGGGCTGTATCAGTTTGAGGGACAGTATCAGTTTGAGGGACAGTATCAGATTGAGGGGCGGTATCAGTTTGAGGGGTTGTGTTAGATTGAGGAACTGCAGCAGTTTGAGGTGCTGTATCAGATTGAGGGGCATTATAAGCTTGAGCGAATATATCAGTTTGAGGGAGTGTGTCAGTTTGAGGGAGTGTGTCAGTTTGAGGGAGTGTGTCAGTTTGAGGGAGTGAGTCAGTTTGAGGGAGTGTGTCACGTTGATGGAGTGTGTCACATTGAGGGTCTGTGTCAGTTTGAGGGACTGTGTCAGTTTGAGGGACTGTGTCAGTTTGAGGGAGTGAGTCAGTTTGAGGGAGTGAGTCAGTTTGAGGGAGTGTGTCAGTTTGAGGTAGTGTGTCAGTTTGAGGGAGTGTGTCAGTTTGAGGGAGTGTGTCAATTTTAGGGACTGTGTCTGTTTGATGGGCTTCATCACTTTAAGGGGCTGTATTAGATGGTGGAATAGTATCAGTTTGAGGGGCTCTACTAGATTGAGGGAATGTATTAGTTTGAGGGGATATATTAGTTTGAATTATTGCATTATTTTGAGGGGCTGTATCAGTTTGACGGACAGTATCAGTTTGAGGGACTGTATCAGATTGAGGGACAGGATTAGTTTGAGGGGCTGTAAAACTTTGAGGGGCTGAATCAGTTTGTGGGGCTGTATCAGTTTCAGGGGCTGTATCAGTTTGAGGGGCTGTATCAGTTTGTGGGACTGTATCAGTTTGAGGGACGGTATAAGCTTGAGGGGCTGTATCAGTTTGAGGGGCTGTATCAGTTTGAGGGACTGTAACAGTTTGAGGGTCTGTATCAGTTTGAGGGTCGGTATCAGTTTGAGGGTCGGTATCAGTTTGAGGGGCTGTATCAGTTTGTGGGATGGTATCAGTTTGAGGGGCTGTATCAGTTTGAGGGGCTGTATCATTTTGAGGGACTGTATCAGTTTGAGGGATGGTATCAGTTTGAGGGGCTGTATCAGTTTGAGGGACTGTATCAGTTTGAGGGACGGTATTAGTTTGAGGGGCTGTGTCAGTTTGAGGGACTGTATCAGTTTGAGGGATGGTATTAGTTTGAGGGGCTGTATCAGTTTGAGGGACTGTATCAGTTTGAGGGATTGTATTAGTTTGAGAGGCTGTATCAGTTTGAGGGATGGTATCAGTTTGAGGGACTGTATCAATTTGAGGGTCTGTATCAGTTTGAGGGTCTGTATCATCTTGAGGGTCTGTATCAGTTTGAGGGTCTGTATCAGTTTGAGGGGCTGTATCAGTTTGAGGGGCTGTATCAGTTTGAGGGGCTGTATCGGTTTGAGGGGCTGTATCGGTTTGAGGGGCTGTATCGGTTTGAGGGGCGGTATTGGTTTGAGGGGCGGTATCGGTTTGAGGGACGGTATCAGTTTGAGGGACTGTATCAGTTTGAGGGACGGTATTAGTTTGAGGGGTTGTATCAGTTTAAGGGATGTATCAGTTTGAGGGGTGTATCAGTTTGAGGGGCTGTATCACTTTGAGGGACTGTATTAGTTTGAGGGGCTGTATCAGTTTGAGGGGCTGTATCAGTTTGAGGGGCTGTATCAGTTTGAGGGATGGTATTAGTTTGAGGGCCTGTATCAGTTTGAGGGACTGTATCAGTTTGAGGGGCTGTATCAGTTTGAAGTGCTGTATCGTTTTGAGGGGTTGTGTTAGATTGAAGGACTGTAGCCGTTTGAGGGGCTGTATCAGATTGAGGGGCAGTATAAGCTTGAGGGACTATATCCGTCTGAGGGAGTGTGTCAGGTTGAGGGAGTGTGTCAGGTTGAGGGAGTGTGTCAGGTTGAGGGAGTGTATCAGTTTGAGGGAGTGTGTCAGTTTGAGGGAGTGTGTCAGTTTGAGGGACTGTATCAGATTGAGGGACGTGATTAATTTTGAGAGGCTGTGTCAGTTTTAGGGACTGTGTCAGTTTGAGGGTTGGTATTTGTTTGAGGGGCTGTATCAGTTTGAGGGACTGTATCAGTTTGAGGGACTGTATCAGTTTGAGGGATGGTATTAGTTTGAGGGGATGTATCAGTTTGAGGGATGTTATTAGTTTGAGGGGCTGTATCAGTTTGAGGGACTGTATCAATTTGAGGGTCTGTATCAGTTTGAGGGTCTGTATCAGTTTGAGGGTCTGTATCAGTTTGAGGGGCTGTATCAGTTTGAGGGGCTGTCTCAGTTTGAGGGGCTGTCTCAGTTTGAGGGACTGTATCAGTTTGAGGGACTGTATCAGTTTGAGAGACTGTATCAGTTTGAGGGGCTGTATCAGTTTGAGGATCTGTGTCAGTTTGAGGGACAGTATCAGTTTGAGGGGCTGTATCAGTTTGAGGGATGTTATTACTTTGAGGGGCTGTATCAGTTTGAGGGACTGTATCAGTTTGAGGGATTGTATTAGATTGCGGGGTTGTATCAGTTTAAGGGACTGTATCAGTTTGAGGGATGGTATTATTTTGAGGGCCTGTATCAGTTTGAGGGATTGTATCAGTTTGAGGGGCTGTATTGCTTTGATGGACTGTATCAGTTTGAGGGACTGTATCAGTTTGAGGTGCTGTATCAGTTTGAGGTGTTGTATCAGTTTGAGGTGTTGTATCAGTTTGAGGGGCTGTATCAGTTTGAGGGGCTGTATCAGTTTGAGGGGCGGTATCAGTTTGAGGGGCGGTATCAGTTTGAGGGGCTGTATCAGTTTGAGGGGCGGTATCAGTTTGAGGGGCGGTATCAGTTTCAGGGACGGTATCAGTTTGAGCGACTGTATCAGTTTGAGGGACGGTATTAGATTGAGGGGTTTATCCGTCTGACGTGTGTATTAGTTTGAGGGGTTGTATCAGTTTGAGGGTCTGTATCAGTTTGAGGGTCTGTATCAGTTTGAGGGTCTGTATCAGTTTGAGGGTCTGTATCAGTTTGAGGGACAGTATCAGTTTGAGGGACAGTATCAGTTTGAGGGACAGTATCAGTTTGAGGGGTTGTGTTAGATTGAGGGACTGTAGCAGTTTGAGGGGCTGTATCAGATTGAGGGGCAGTATAATCTTGAGCGACTATATCAGTTTGAGGGAGTGTGTCAGTTTGAGGGAGTGTGTCAGTTTGAGGGAGTGTGTCAGTTTGAGGGAGTGTGTCACGTTGAGGGAGTGTGTCACGTTGAGGGAGTGTGTCAAGTTGAGGGAGTGTGTCAAGTTGAGGGAGTGTGTCAGTTTGAGGGAGTGTGTCAGTTTGAGGGAGTGAGTCAGTTTGAGGGAGTGAGTCAGTTTGAGGGAGTGAGTCAGTTTGAGGGAGTGAGTCAGTTTGAGGGAGTGTGTCAGTTTGAGGGACTGTTTCAGTTTTAGGGACTGTGTCTATTTGATGGGCTTCATCACTTTAAGGGGCTGTAATAGATGGTGGAATGGTATCAGTTTGAGGGGCTCTACTGGATTGAAGGAATATATTAGTTTGAGGGGATATATTAGTTGGAATTATTGCATTATTTTGAGGGTGCTGTATCAGTTTGATGGACAGTATCAGTTTGAGGAACTGTATCAGTTTGAGGAACTGTATCAGATTGAGGGACGGGATTAGTTTGAGGGGCTGTAAAACTTTGAGGCGCTGAATCAGTTTGTGGGGCTGTATCAGTTTGTGGGGCAGTATCAGTTTGAGGGACTGTATCAGTTTGAGGGATGGTATTAGTTTGAGGGCCTGTATCAGTTTGAGGGACTGTATCAGTTTGAGGGGCTGTATCAGTTTGAAGTGCTGTATCAGTTTGAGGATCTGTGTCAGTTTGAGGGACAGTATCAGTTTGAGGGGCTGTATCAGTTTGAGGGACTGTATCAGTTTGAGGAACTGTATCAGATTGAGGGACGGGATTAGTTTGAGGGGCTGTAAAACTTTGAGGCGCTGAATCAGTTTGTGGGGCTGTATCAGTTTGTGGGGCAGTATCAGTTTGAGGGACTGTATCAGTTTGAGGGACTGTATCAGTTTGTGGGACTGTATCAGTTTGAGGGACGGTATCAGTTTGAGGGTCTGTATCAGTTTGAGGGTCTGTATCAGTTTGAGGGTCTGAATCAGTTTGAGGGTCTGAATCAGTTTGAGGGGCTGTATCAGTTTGAGGGACTGTATCAGTTTGAGGGTCTGTATCAGTTTGAGGGTCTGAATCAGTTTGAGGGTCTGAATCAGTTTGAGGGGCTGTATCAGTTTGAGGGGCTGTATCAGTTTGAGGAACTGTATCAGTTTGAGGGACAGTATTAGTTTGAGGGGTTTATCCCTCTGAGGTGTGTATTAGTTTGAGGAGTTGTATCAGTTTGAGGGACTCTATCAGTTTGTGGGTCTGTATCAGTTTGTGGGTCTGTATCAGTTTGTGGGTCTGTATCAGTTTGAGGGACAGTATCAGTTTGAGGGACAGTATCAGTTTGAGGGACAATATCAGTTTGAGGGACAGTATAAGTTTGAGGGGCTGTATCAGTTTGAGGGGTTGTGTTAGATTGAGGGACTGTAGCAGTTTGAGGGGCTGTATCAGATTGAGGGTCTGTATTAACTTGAGCGACTATATCAGTTTGAGGGGCTGTATCAGTTTGTGGGACTGTATCAGTTTGAGGGATGGTATAAGTTTGAGGGGCTGTATCAGTTTGAGGGACTGTATCAGTTTGAGGGTCTGTATCAGTTTGAGGGTCTGTATCAGTTTGAGGGGCTGTATCAGTTTGAGGGACCGTATCAGTTTGAGGGACAGTATCAGATTGAGGGGCGGTATCAGTTTGAGGGGTTGTGTTAGATTGAGGAACTGCAGCAGTTTGAGGTGCTGTATCAGATTGAGGGGCATTATAAGCTTGAGCGAATATATCAGTTTGAGGGAGTGTGTCAGTTTGAGGGAGTGTGTCAGTTTGAGGGAGTGTGTCAGTTTGAGGGAGTGTGTCAGTTTGAGGGAGTGTGTCAGTTTGAGGGAGTGTGTCACGTTGATGGAGTGTGTCACGTTGAGGGTCTGTGTCAGTTTGAGGGACTGTGTCAGTTTGAGGGACTGTGTTAGTTTGAGGGAGTGAGTCAGTTTGAGGGAGTGAGTCAGTTTGAGGGAGTGTGTCAGTTTGAGGTAGTGTGTCAGTTTGAGGGAGTGTGTCAGTTTGAGGGAGTGTGTCAATTTTAGGGACTGTGTCTGTTTGATGGGCTTCATCACTTTAAGGGGCTGTATTAGATGGTGGAATAGTATCAGTTTGAGGGGCTCTACTAAATTGAGGGAATGTATTAGTTTGAGGGGATATATTAGTTTGAATTATTGCATTATTTTGAGGGGCTGTATCAGTTTGAGGGACTGTATCAGATTGAGGGACAGGATTAGTTTGAGGGGCTGTAAAACTTTGAGGGGCTGAATCAGTTTGTGGGGCTGTATCAGTTTCAGGGGCTGTATCAGTTTGAGGGGCTGTATCAGTTTGTGGGACTGTATCAGTTTGAGGGATGGTATAAGCTTGAGGGGCTGTATCAGTTTGAGGGGCTGTATCAGTTTGAGGGACTGTATCAGTTTGAGGGTCTGTATCAGTTTGAGGGTCGGTATCAGTTTGAGGGTCGGTATCAGTTTGAGGGGCGGTATCAGTTTGTGGGATGGTATCAGTTTGAGGGGCTGTATCAGTTTGAGGGGCTGTATCATTTTGAGGGACTGTATCAGTTTGAGGGATGGTATCAGTTTGAGGGGCTGTATCAGTTTGAGGGACTGTATCAGTTTGAGGGACGGTATTAGTTTGAGGGGCTGTGTCAGTTTGAGGGACTGTATCAGTTTGAGGGATGGTATAAGTTTGAGGGGCTGTATCAGTTTGAGGGACTGTATCAGTTTGAGGGATGGTATTAGTTTGAGAGGCTGTATCAGTTTGAGGGATGGTATCAGTTTGAGGGACTGTATCAATTTGAGGGTCTGTATCAGTTTGAGGGTCTGTATCAGTTTGAGGGTCTGTATCAGTTTGAGGGACTGCACCAGTTTGAGGGACTGTATCAGTTTGAGGGACAGTATCAGTTTGAGGGACTGTATCAGTTTGAGAGACTGTATCAGTTTGAGGGACGGTATCAGTTTCAGGGGCTGTATCAGTTTGAGGGACGGTAATAGTTTGAGGGGTTTATCCGTCTGAGGTGTGTATTAGTTTGAGGGGTTGTATCAGTTTGAGGGTCTGTATCAGTTTGAGGGTCTGTATCAGCTTGAGGGTCTGTATCAGTTTGAGGGACAGTATCAGTTTGAGGGACAGTATCAGTTTGAGGGGCTGTATCAGTTTGAGGGATGTTATTAGTTTGAGGGGCTGTATCAGTTTGAGGGATGATATTAGTTTGAGGGGCTGTATCCGTTTGAGGGACTGTATCAGTTTGAGGGACTGTATCAGTTTGAGGGACGGTATTAGTTTGAGGGATGGTGTTAGTTTGAGAGGCTGTATCAGTTTGAGGGACTGTATCAGTTTGAGGGTCTGTATCAGTTTGAGGGTCTGTATCAGTTTGAGGGTCTGTATCAGTTTGCGGGGCTGTATCGGTTTGAGGGGCTGTATCAGTTTGAGGTGCTGTATCAGATGAGGGACGGTATTAGTTTGAGGGGCTGTATCAATTTGAGGGGCTGTATCAGTTTGAGGGGCTGTATCAGTTTGAGGGACTGTATCAGTTTGAGGGACTGTATCAGTTTGAGGGACTGTATCAGTTTGAGGGGCTGTATCAGTTTGAGGGGCTGTATCAGTTTGAGGATCTGCGTCAGTTTGAGGGACAGTATCAGTTTGAGGTGCTGTATCAGTTTGAGGGATGTTATTACTTTGAGGGGCTGTATTAGTTTGAGGGGCTGTATCAGTTTAAGGGACTGTATCAGTTTGAGGGATGGTATTATTTTGAGGGCCTGTATCAGTTTGAGGGATTGTATCAGTTTGAGGGGCTGTATTGCTTTGATGGACTGTATCAGTTTGAGGGACTGTATCAGTTTGAGGTGCTGTATCAGTTTGAGGTGTTGTATCAGTTTGAGGTGTTGTATCAGTTTGAGGGGCTGTATCAGTTTGAGGGGCGGTATCAGTTTGAGGGGCGGTATCAGTTTGAGGGGCTGTATCAGTTTGAGGGGCGGTATCAGTTTGAGGGGCGGTATCAGTTTCAGGGACGGTATCAGTTTGAGCGAATGTATCAGTTTGAGGGACGGTATTAGATTGAGGGGTTTATCCGTCTGACGTGTGTATTAGTTTGAGGGGTTGTATCAGTTTGAGGGTCTGTATCAGTTTGAGGGTCTGTATCAGTTTGAGGGTCTGTATCAGTTTGAGGGACAGTATCAGTTTGAGGGACAGTATCAGTTTGAGGGACTGTATCAGTTTGAGGGGTTGTGTTAGATTGAGGGACTGTAGCAGTTTGAGGGGCTGTATTAGATTGAGGGGCAGTATAAGCTTGAGCGACTATATCAGTTTGAGGGAGTGTGTCAGTTTGAGGGAGTGTGTCAGTTTGAGGGAGTGTGTCAGTTTGAGGGAGTGTGTCAGTTTGAGGGAGTGTGTCACGTTGAGGGAGTGTGTCAAGTTGAGGGAGTGTGTCAGTTTGAGGGAGTGAGTCAGTTTGAGGGAGTGAGTCAGTTTGAGGGAGTGAGTCAGTTTGAGGGAGTGAGTCAGTTTGAGGGAGTGAGTCAGTTTGAGGGAGTGTGTCAGTTTGAGGGACTGTTTCAGTTTTATGGACTGTGTCTATTTGATGGGCTTCATCACTTTAAGGGGCTGTATTAGATGGTGGAATGGTATCAGTTTGAGGGGCTCTACTAGATTGAGGGAATATATTAGTTTGAGGGGATATATTAGTTGGAATTATTGCATTATTTTGAGGGTGCTGTATCAGTTTGATGGACAGTATCAGTTTGAGGAACTGTATCAGTTTGAGGAACTGTATCAGATTGAGGGACGGGATTAGTTTGAGGGGCTGTAAAACTTTGAGGCGCTGAATCAGTTTGTGGGGCTGTATCAGTTTGTGGGGCAGTATCAGTTTGAGGGACTGTATCAGTTTGAGGGACTGTATCAGTTTGAGGGACTGTATCAGTTTGAGGGACTGTATCAGTTTGTGGGACTGTATCAGTTTGAGGGACGGTATCAGTTTGAGGGTCTGTATCAGTTTGAGGGTCTGTATCAGTTTGAGGGTCTGAATCAGTTTGAGGGGCTGTATCAGTTTGAGGGGCTGTATCAGTTTGAGGGACTGTATCAGTTTGAGGGTCTGTATCAGTTTGAGGTTCTGAATCAGTTTGAGGGGCTGTATCAGTTTGAGGGGCTGTATCAGTTTGAGGGACTGTATCAGTTTGAGGAACTGTATCAGTTTGAGGGACGGTATTAGTTTGAGGGGTTTATCCCTCTGAGGTGTGTATTAGTTTGAGGAGTTGTATCAGTTTGAGGGACTCTATCAGTTTGTGGGTCTGTATCAGTTTGTGGGTCTGTATCAGTTTGTGGGTCTGTATCAGTTTGAGGGACAGTATCAGTTTGAGGGACAGTATCAGTTTGAGGGACAGTATCAGTTTGAGGGACAATATCAGTTTGAGGGACAGTATAAGTTTGAGGGGCTGTATCAGTTTGAGGGGTTGTGTTAGATTGAGGGACTGTAGCAGTTTGAGGGGCTGTATCAGATTGAGGGTCTGTATTAACTTGAGCGACTATATCAGTTTGAGGGGCTGTATCAGTTTGTGGGACTGTATCAGTTTGAGGGATGGTATAAGTTTGAGGGGCTGTATCAGTTTGAGGGACTGTATCAGTTTGAGGGTCTGTATCAGTTTGAGGGTCTGTATCAGTTTGAGGGTCTGTATCAGTTTGAGGGGCTGTATCAGTTTGAGGGACAGTATCAGTTTGAGGGACAGTATCAGATTGAGGGGCGGTATCAGTTTGAGGGGTTGTGTTAGATTGAGGAACTGCAGCAGTTTGAGGGGCTGTATCAGATTGAGGGGCATTATAAGCTTGAGCGAATATATCAGTTTGAGGGAGTGTGTCAGTTTGAGGGAGTGTGTCAGTTTGAGGGAGTGTGTCAGTTTGAGGGAGTGTGTCAGTTTGAGGGAGTGAGTCAGTTTGAGGGAGTGTGTCACGTTGATGGAGTGTGTCACATTGAGGGTCTGTGTCAGTTTGAGGGACTGTGTCAGTTTGAGGGACTGTGTCAGTTTGAGGGAGTGAGTCAGTTTGAGGGAGTGAGTCAGTTTGAGGGAGTGAGTCAGTTTGAGGGAGTGTGTCAGTTTGAGGTAGTGTGTCAGTTTGAGGGAGTGTGTCAGTTTGAGGGAGTGTGTCAATTTTAGGGTCTGTGTCTGTTTGATGGGCTTCATCACTTTAAGGGGCTGTATTAGATGGTGGAATAGTATCAGTTTGAGGGGCTCTACTAAATTGAGGGAATGTATTAGTTTGAGGGGATATATTAGTTTGAATTATTGCATTATTTTGAGGGGCTGTATCAGTTTGACGGACAGTATCAGTTTGAGGGACTGTATCAGATTGAGGGACAGGATTAGTTTGAGGGGCTGTAAAACTTTGAGGGGCTGAATCAGTTTGTGGGGCTGTATCAGTTTCAGGGGCTGTATCAGTTTGAGGGGCTGTATCAGTTTGAGGGGCTGTATCAGTTTGAGGGACTGTATCAGTTTGAGGGTCGGTATCAGTTTGAGGGTCGGTATCAGTTTGAGGGTCGGTATCAGTTTGAGGGGCTGTATCAGTTTGTGGGATGGTATCAGTTTGAGGGGCTGTATCAGTTTGAGGGGCTGTATCATTTTGAGGGACTGTATCAGTTTGAGGGATGGTATCAGTTTGAGGGGCTGTATCAGTTTGAGGGACTGTATCAGTTTGAGGGACGGTATTAGTTTGAGGGGCTGTGTCAGTTTGAGGGACTGTATCAGTTTGAGGGATGGTATAAGTTTGAGGGGCTGTATCAGTTTGAGGGACTGTATCAGTTTGAGGGATGGTATTAGTTTGAGAGGCTGTATCAGTTTGAGGGATGGTATCAGTTTGAGGGACTGTATCAATTTGAGGGTCTGTATCAGTTTGAGGGTCTGTATCAGTTTGAGGGTCTGTATCAGTTTGAGGGACTGTATCAGTTTGAGGGACAGTATCAGTTTGAGGGACTGTATCAGTTTGAGAGACTGTATCAGTTTGAGGGACGGTATCAGTTTCAGGGGCTGTATCAGTTTGAGGGACAGTAATAGTTTGAGGGGTTTATCCGTCTGAGGTGTGTATTAGTTTGAGGGGTTGTATCAGTTTGAGGGTCTGTATCAGTTTGAGGGTCTGTATCAGCTTGAGGGTCTGTATCAGTTTGAGGGACAGTATCAGTTTGAGGGGCAGTATCAGTTTGAGGGGCTGTATCAGTTTGAGGGATGTTATAAAGTTTGAGGGGCTGTATCAGTTTGAGGGATGATATTAGTTTGAGGGGCTGTATCCGTTTGAGGGACTGTATCAGTTTGAGGGACTGTATCAGTTTGAGGGACGGTATTAGTTTGAGGGATGGTGTTAGTTTGAGAGGCTGTATCAGTTTGAGGGACTGTATCAGTTTGAGGGTCTGTATCAATTTGAGGGGCTGTATCAGTTTGAGGGGCTGTATCAGTTTGAGGGGCTGTATCAGTTTGAGGGACTGTATCAGTTTGAGGGACTGTATCAGTTTGAGGGACTGTATCAGTTTGAGGGGCTGTATCAGTTTGAGGATCTGTGTCAGTTTGAGGGACAGTATCAGTTTGAGGGGCTGTATCAGTTTGAGGGATGTTATTACTTTGAGGGGCTGTATTAGTTTGAGGGGCTGTATCAGTTTAAGGGACTGTATCAGTTTGAGGGATGGTATTATTTTGAGGGCCTGTATCAGTTTGAGGGATTGTATCAGTTTGAGGGGCTGTATTGCTTTGATGGACTGTATCAGTTTGAGGGACTGTATCAGTTTGAGGTGCTGTATCAGTTTGAGGTGCTGTATCAGTTTGAGGTGTTGTATCAGTTTGAGGTGTTGTATCAGTTTGAGGGGCTGTATCAGTTTGAGGGGCGGTATCAGTTTGAGGGGCGGTATCAGTTTGAGGGGCTGTATCAGTTTGAGGGGCGGTATCAGTTTCAGGGACGGTATCAGTTTGAGCGAATGTATCAGTTTGAGGGACGGTATTAGATTGAGGGGTTTATCCGTCTGACGTGTGTATTAGTTTGAGGGGTTGTATCAGTTTGAGGGTCTGTATCAGTTTGAGGGTCTGTATCAGTTTGAGGGACAGTATCAGTTTGAGGGACAGTATCAGTTTGAGGGACTGTATCAGTTTGAGGGGTTGTGTTAGATTGAGGGACTGTAGCAGTTTGAGGGGCTGTATCAGATTGAGGGGCAGTATAAGCTTGAGCGACTATATCAGTTTGAGGGAGTGTGTCAGTTTGAGGGAGTGTGTCAGTTTGAGGGAGTGTGTCAGTTTGAGGGAGTGTGTCACGTTGAGGGAGTGTGTCAAGTTGAGGGAGTGTGTCAGTTTGAGGGAGTGTGTCAGTTTGAGGGAGTGAGTCAGTTTGAGGGAGTGAGTCAGTTTGAGGGAGTGAGTCAGTTTGAGGGAGTGAGTCAGTTTGAGGGAGTGTGTCAGTTTGAGGGACTGTTTCAGTTTTATGGACTGTGTCTATTTGATGGGCTTCATCACTTTAAGGGGCTGTATTAGATGGTGGAATGGTATCAGTTTGAGGGGCTCTACTAGATTGAGGGAATATATTAGTTTGAGGGGATATATTAGTTGGAATTATTGCATTATTTTGAGGGGCTGTATCAGTTTGATGGACAGTATCAGTTTGAGGAACTGTATCAGTTTGAGGAACTGTATCAGATTGAGGGACGGGATTAGTTTGAGGGGCTGTAAAACTTTGAGGCGCTGAATCAGTTTGTGGGGCTGTATCAGTTTGTGGGGCAGTATCAGTTTGAGGGACTGTATCAGTTTGAGGGACTGTATCAGTTTGAGGGACTGTATCAGTTTGAGGAACTGTATCAGTTTGAGGGACGGTATTAGTTTGAGGGGTTTATCCCTCTGAGGTGTGTATTAGTTTGAGGAGTTGTATCAGTTTGAGGGACTCTATCAGTTTGTGGGTCTGTATCAGTTTGTGGGTCTGTATCAGTTTGTGGGTCTGTATCAGTTTGAGGGACAGTATCAGTTTGAGGGACAGTATCAGTTTGAGGGACAGTATCAGTTTGAGGGACAATATCAGTTTGAGGGACAGTATAAGTTTGAGGGGCTGTATCAGTTTGAGGGGTTGTGTTAGATTGAGGGACTGTAGCAGTTTGAGGGGCTGTATCAGATTGAGGGTCTGTATTAACTTGAGCGACTATATCAGTTTGAGGGGCTGTATCAGTTTGTGGGACTGTATCAGTTTGAGGGATGGTATAAGTTTGAGGGGCTGTATCAGTTTGAGGGACTGTATCAGTTTGAGGGTCTGTATCAGTTTGAGGGTCTGTATCATTTTGAGGGGCTGTATCAGTTTGAGGGACAGTATCAGTTTGAGGGACAGTATCAGTTTGAGGGACAGTATCAGATTGAGGGGCGGTATCAGTTTGAGGGGTTGTGTTAGATTGAGGAACTGCAGCAGTTTGAGGGGCTGTATCAGATTGAGGGGCATTATAAGCTTGAGCGAATATATCAGTTTGAGGGAGTGTGTCAGTTTGAGGGAGTGTGTCAGTTTGAGGGAGTGTGTCAGTTTGAGGGAGTGTGTCAGTTTGAGGGAGTGAGTCAGTTTGAGGGAGTGTGTCACGTTGATGGAGTGTGTCACATTGAGGGTCTGTGTCAGTTTGAGGGACTGTGTCAGTTTGAGGGACTGTGTCAGTTTGAGGGAGTGAGTCAGTTTGAGGGAGTGAGTCAGTTTGAGGGAGTGTGTCAGTTTGAGGTAGTGTGTCAGTTTGAGGGAGTGTGTCAGTTTGAGGGAGTGTGTCAATTTTAGGGACTGTGTCTGTTTGATGGGCTTCATCACTTTAAGGGGCTGTATTAGATGGTGGAATAGTATCAGTTTGAGGGGCTCTACTAAATTGAGGGAATGTATTAGTTTGAGGGGATATATTAGTTTGAATTATTGCATTATTTTGAGGGGCTGTATCAGTTTGACGGACAGTATCAGTTTGAGGGACTGTATCAGATTGAGGGAAAGGATTAGTTTGAGGGGCTGTAAAACTTTGAGGGGCTGAATCAGTTTGTGGGGCTGTATCAGTTTCAGGGGCTGTATCAGTTTGAGGGGCTGTATCAGTTTGTGGGACTGTATCAGTTTGAGGGATGGTATAAGCTTGAGGGGCTGTATCAGTTTGAGGGGCTGTATCAGTTTGAGGGGCTGTATCAGTTTGAGGGACTGTATCAGTTTGAGGGTCGGTATCAGTTTGAGGGTCGGTATCAGTTTGAGGGTCGGTATCAGTTTGAGGGGCTGTATCAGTTTGTGGGATGGTATCAGTTTGAGGGGCTGTATCAGTTTGAGGGGCTGTATCATTTTGAGGGACTGTATCAGTTTGAGGGATGGTATCAGTTTGAGGGGCTGTATCAGTTTGAGGGACTGTATCAGTTTGAGGGACGGTATTAGTTTGAGGGGCTGTGTCAGTTTGAGGGACTGTATCAGTTTGAGGGATGGTATTAGTTTGAGGGGCTGTATCAGTTTGAGGGACTGTATCAGTTTGAGGGATGGTATTAGTTTGAGAGGCTGTATCAGTTTGAGGGATGGTATCAGTTTGAGGGACTGTATCAATTTGAGGGTCTGTATCAGTTTGAGGGTCTGTATCAGTTTGAGGGTCTGTATCAGTTTGAGGGACTGCACCAGTTTGAGGGACTGTATCAGTTTGAGGGACTGTATCAGTTTGAGGGACTGTATCAGTTTGAGGGACTGTATCAGTTTGAGAGACTGTATCAGTTTCAGGGACGCTATCAGTTTCAGGGGCTGTATCAGATTGAGCGACTGTATCAGTTTGATGGACGGTATTAGTTTGAGGGGTTTATCCGTCTGAGGTGTGTATTAGTTTGAGGGACTGTATCAGTTTGAGGGACTGTATCAGTTTGAGGGAGTGTGTCAGTTTGAGGGAGTGTGTCAGTTTGAGGGAGTGAGTCAGTTTGAGGGAGTGTGTCACGTTGATGGAGTGTGTCACATTGAGGGTCTGTGTCAGTTTGAGGGACTGTGTCAGTTTGAGGGACTGTGTCAGTTTGAGGGAGTGAGTCAGTTTGAGGGAGTGAGTCAGTTTGAGGGAGTGTGTCAGTTTGAGGTAGTGTGTCAGTTTGAGGGAGTGTGTCAGTTTGAGGGAGTGTGTCAATTTTAGGGACTGTGTCTGTTTGATGGGCTTCATCACTTTAAGGGGCTGTATTAGATGGTGGAATAGTATCAGTTTGAGGGGCTCTACTAAATTGAGGGAATGTATTAGTTTGAGGGGATATATTAGTTTGAATTATTGCATTATTTTGAGGGGCTGTATCAGTTTGACGGACAGTATCAGTTTGAGGGACTGTATCAGATTGAGGGAAAGGATTAGTTTGAGGGGCTGTAAAACTTTGAGGGGCTGAATCAGTTTGTGGGGCTGTATCAGTTTCAGGGGCTGTATCAGTTTGAGGGGCTGTATCAGTTTGTGGGACTGTATCAGTTTGAGGGATGGTATAAGCTTGAGGGGCTGTATCAGTTTGAGGGGCTGTATCAGTTTGAGGGGCTGTATCAGTTTGAGGGACTGTATCAGTTTGAGGGTCGGTATCAGTTTGAGGGTCGGTATCAGTTTGAGGGTCGGTATCAGTTTGAGGGGCTGTATCAGTTTGTGGGATGGTATCAGTTTGAGGGGCTGTATCAGTTTGAGGGGCTGTATCATTTTGAGGGACTGTATCAGTTTGAGGGATGGTATCAGTTTGAGGGGTATCAGTTGGGGACTGTATCAGTTTGAGGGACTGTATCAGTTTGAGGGACGGTATTAGTTTGAGGGGCTGTGTCAGTTTGAGGGACTGTATCAGTTTGAGGGATGGTATTAGTTTGAGGGGCTGTATCAGTTTGAGGGACTGTATCAGTTTGAGGGATGGTATTAGTTTGAGAGGCTGTATCAGTTTGAGGGATGGTATCAGTTTGAGGGACTGTATCAATTTGAGGGTCTGTATCAGTTTGAGGGTCTGTATCAGTTTGAGGGTCTGTATCAGTTTGAGGGACTGCACCAGTTTGAGGGACTGTATCAGTTTGAGGGACTGTATCAGTTTGAGGGACTGTATCAGTTTGAGAGACTGTATCAGTTTCAGGGACGCTATCAGTTTCAGGGGCTGTATCAGATTGAGCGACTGTATCAGTTTGATGGACGGTATTAGTTTGAGGGGTTTATCCGTCTGAGGTGTGTATTAGTTTGAGGGACTGTATCAGTTTGAGGGACTGTATCAGTTTGACGGTCTGTATCAGTTTGTCGGTCTGTATCAGTTTGAGGGTCTGTATCATCTTGAGGGTCTGTATCAGTTTGAGGGGCTGTATCAGTTTGAGGGGCTGTATCAGTTTGAGGGGCTGTATCGGTTTGAGGGGCTGTATCGGTTTGATGGGCTGTATCGGTTTGAGGGGCTGTATCGGTTTGAGGGGCTGTATCGGTTTGAGGGACGGTATCAGTTTGAGGGACTGTATCAGTTTGAGGGACGGTATTAGTTTGAGGGGTTCTATCAGTTTAAAGGGTGTATCAGTTTGAGGGGTGTATCAGTTTGAGGGGCTGTATCACTTTGAGGGACTGTATTAGTTTGAGGGACTGTATCAGTTTGAGGGGCTGTATCAGTTTGAGGGGCTGTATCAGTTTGAGGGATGGTATTAGTTTGAGGGCCTGTATCAGTTTGAGGGACTGTATCAGTTTGAGGGGCTGTATCAGTTTGAAGTGCTGTATCGTTTTGAGGGGTTGTGTTAGATTGAAGGACTGTAGCCGTTTGAGGGGCTGTATCAGATTGAGGGGCTGTATAAGCTTGAGGGACTATATCCGTCTGAGGGAGTGTGTCAGGTTGAGGGAGTGTGTCAGGTTGAGGGAGTGTGTCAGGTTGAGGGAGTGTGTCAGTTTGAGGGAGTGTGTCAGTTTGAGGGAGTGTGTCAGTTTGAGGGACTGTATCAGATTGAGGGACGTGATTAATTTTGAGAGGCTGTGTCAGTTTTAGGGACTGTGTCAGTTTGAGGGTTGGTATTTGTTTGAGGGGCTGTATCAGTTTGAGGGACTGTATCAGTTTGAGGGACTGTATCAGTTTGAGGGATGGTATTAGTTTGAGGGGATGTATCAGTTTGAGGGATGTTATTAGTTTGAGGGGCTGTATCAGTTTGAGGGACTGTATCAATTTGAGGGTCTGTATCAGTTTGAGGGTCTGTATCAGTTTGAGGGTCTGTATCAGTTTGAGGGGCTGTATCAGTTTGAGGGGCTGTCTCAGTTTGAGGGACTGTATCAGTTTGAGAGACTGTATCAGTTTGAGGGGCTGTATCAGTTTGAGGATCTGTGTCAGTTTGAGGGACAGTATCAGTTTGAGGGGCTGTATCAGTTTGAGGGATGTTATTACTTTGAGGGGCTGTATCAGTTTGAGGGACTGTATCAGTTTGAGGGATTGTATTAGATTGCGGGGTTGTATCAGTTTAAGGGACTGTATCAGTTTGAGGGATGGTATTATTTTGAGGGCCTGTATCAGTTTGAGGGATTGTATCAGTTTGAGGGGCTGTATTGCTTTGATGGACTGTATCAGTTTGAGGAACTGTATCAGTTTGAGGTGCTGTATCAGTTTGAGGTGTTGTATCAGTTTGAGGTGTTGTATCAGTTTTAAGGGGCTGTATCAGTTTGAGGGGCGGTATCAGTTTGAGGGGCTGTATAAGTTTGAGGGGCGGTATCAGTTTGAGGGGCGGTATCAGTTTCAGGGACGGTATCAGTTTGAGCGACTGTATCAGTTTGAGGGACGGTATTAGATTGAGGGGTTTATCCGTCTGACGTGTGTATTAGTTTGAGGGGTTGTATCAGTTTGAGGGTCTGTATCAGTTTGAGGGTCTGTATCAGTTTGAGGGTCTGTATCAGTTTGAGGGACAGTATCAGTTTGAGGGACAGTATCAGTTTGAGGGACAGTATCAGTTTGAGGGACTGTATCAGTTTGAGGGGTTGTGTTAGATTGAGGGACTGTAGCAGTTTGAGGGGCTGTATCAGATTGAGGGGCAGTATAAGCTTGAGCGACTATATCAGTTTGAGGGAGTGTGTCAGTTTGAGGGAGTGTGTCAGTTTGAGGGAGTGTGTCAGTTTGAGGGAGTGTGTCAGTTTGAGGGAGTGTGTCACGTTGAGGGAGTGTGTCACGTTGAGGGAGTGTGTCAGTTTGAGGGAGTGTGTCAGTTTGAGGGAGTGTGTCAGTTTGAGGGAGTGCGTCAGTTTGAGGGAGTGAGTCAGTTTGAGGGAGTGAGTCAGTTTGAGGGAGTGAGTCAGTTTGAGGGAGTGTGTCAGTTTGAGGGACTGTTTCAGTTTTAGGGACTGTGTCTATTTGATGGGCTTCATCACTTTAAGGGGCTGTATTAGATGGTGGAATGGTATCAGTTTGAGGGGCTCTACTAGATTGAGGGAATATATTAGTTTGAGGGGATATATTAGTTGGAATTATTGCATTATTTTGAGGGTGCTGTATCAGTTTGATGGACAGTATCAGTTTGAGGAACTGTATCAGTTTGAGGAACTGTATCAGTTTGAGGGATGGTATAAAAGTTTGAGGGGCTGTATCAGTTTGAGGGACTGTATCAGTTTGAGGGTCTGTATCAGTTTGAGGGTCTGTATCAGTTTGAGGGGCTGTATCAGTTTGAGGGACAGTATCAGTTTGAGGGACAGTATCAGATTGAGGGGCGGTATCAGTTTGAGGGGTTGTGTTAGATTGAGGGCCTGTAGCAGTTTGAGGGGCTGTATCAGATTGAGGGGCATTATAAGCTTGAGCGAATATATCAGTTTGAGGGAGTGTGTCAGTTTGAGGAAGTGTGTCAGTTTGAGGGAGTGTGTCAGTTTGAGGGAGTGAGTCAGTTTGAGGGAGTGTGTCACGTTGATGGAGTGTGTCACATTGAGGGTCTGTGTCAGTTTGAGGGACTGTGTCAGTTTGAGGGACTGTGTCAGTTTGAGGGAGTGAGTCAGTTTGAGGGAGTGTGTCAGTTTGAGGGAGTGTGTCAGTTTGAGGGAGTGAGTCAGTTTGAGGGAGTGTGTCACGTTGATGGAGTGTGTCACATTGAGGGTCTGTGTCAGTTTGAGGGACTGTGTCAGTTTGAGGGACTGTGTCAGTTTGAGGGAGTGAGTCAGTTTGAGGGAGTGAGTCAGTTTGAGGGAGTGTGTCAGTTTGAGGTAGTGTGTCAGTTTGAGGGAGTGTGTCAGTTTGAGGGAGTGTGTCAATTTTAGGGACTGTGTCTGTTTGATGGGCTTCATCACTTTAAGGGGCTGTATTAGATGGTGGAATAGTATCAGTTTGAGGGGCTCTACTAGATTGAGGGAATGTATTAGTTTGAGGGGATATATTAGTTTGAATTATTGCATTATTTTGAGGGGCTGTATCAGTTTGACGGACAGTATCAGTTTGAGGGACTGTATCAGATTGAGGGACAGGATTAGTTTGAGGGGCTGTAAAACTTTGAGGGGCTGAATCAGTTTGTGGGGCTGTATCAGTTTCAGGGGCTGTATCAGTTTGAGGGGCTGTATCAGTTTGTGGGACTGTATCAGTTTGAGGGATGGTATAAGCTTGAGGGGCTGTATCAGTTTGAGGGGCTGTATCAGTTTGAGGGACTGTATCAGTTTGAGGGTCTGTATCAGTTTGAGGGTCTGTATCAGTTTGAGGGTCGGTATCAGTTTGAGGGTCGGTATCAGTTTGAGGGGCTGTATCAGTTTGTGGGATGGTATCAGTTTGAGGGGCTGTATCAGTTTGAGGGGCTGTATCATTTTGAGGGACTGTATCAGTTTGAGGGATGGTATCAGTTTGAGGGATGGTATCAGTTTGAGGGGCTGTATCAGTTTGAGGGCTGTATCAGTTTGAGGGACGGTATTAGTTTGAGGGGCTGTGTCAGTTTGAGGGACTGTATCAGTTTGAGGGATGGTATTAGTTTGAGGGGCTGTATCAGTTTGAGGGACTGTATCAGTTTGAGGGATGGTATTAGTTTGAGAGGCTGTATCAGTTTGAGGGATGGTACCAGTTTGAGGGACTGTATCAATTTGAGGGTCTGTATCAGTTTGAGGGTCTGTATCAGTTTGAGGGTCTGTATCAGTTTGAGGGACTGCACCAGTTTGAGGGACTGTATCAGTTTGAGGGACTGTATCAGTTTGAGAGACTGTATCAGTTTCAGGGACGGTATCAGTTTCAGGGGCTGTATCAGATTGGGCGACTGTATCAGTTTGATGGACGGTATTAGTTTGAGGGGTTTATCCGTCTGAGGTGTGTATTAGTTTGAGGGACTGTATCAGTTTGACGGTCTGTATCAGTTTGTCGGTCTGTATCAGTTTGAGGGTCTGTATCATCTTGAGGGTCTGTATCAGTTTGAGGGGCTGTATCAGTTTGAGGGGCTGTATCAGTTTGAGGGGCTGTATCGGTTTGAGGGGCTGTATCGGTTTGATGGGCTGTATCGGTTTGAGGGGCTGTATCGGTTTGAGGGGCTGTATCGGTTTGAGGGACGGTATCAGTTTGAGGGACTGTATCAGTTTGAGGGACGGTATTAGTTTGAGGGGTTGTATCAGTTTAAGGGGTGTATCAGTTTGAGGGGTGTATCAGTTTGAGGGGCTGTATCACTTTGAGGGACTGTATTAGTTTGAGGGACTGTATCAGTTTGAGGGGCTGTATCAGTTTGAGGGGCTGTATCAGTTTGAGGGATGGTATTAGTTTGAGGGCCTGTATCAGTTTGAGGGATTGTATCAGTTTGAGGGGCTGTATCAGTTTGAAGTGCTGTATCGTTTTGAGGGGTTGTGTTAGATTGAAGGACTATAGCCGTTTGAGGGGCTGTATCAGATTGAGGGGCTGTATAAGCTTGAGGGACTATATCCGTCTGAGGGAGTGTGTCAGGTTGAGGGAGTGTGTCAGGTTGAGGGAGTGTGTCAGTTGGAGGGAGTGTGTCAGTTTGAGGGAGTGTGTCAGTTTGAGGGACTGTATCAGATTGAGGGACGTCATTAATTTTGAGAGGCTGTGTCAGTTTTAGGGACTGTGTCAGTTTGAGGGTTGGTATTTGTTTGAGGGGCTGTATCAGTTTGAGGGACTGTATCAGTTTGAGGGACTGTATCAGTTTGAGGGATGGTATTAGTTTGAGGGGATGTATCAGTTTGAGGGATGTTATTAGTTTGAGGGGCTGTATCAGTTTGAGGGACTGTATCAATTTGAGGGTCTGTATCAGTTTGAGGGTCTGTATCAGTTTGAGGGTCTGTATCAGTTTGAGGGGCTGTATCAGTTTGAGGGGCTGTCTCAGTTTGAGGGACTGTATCAGTTTGAGGGACTGTATCAGTTTGAGAGACTGTATCAGTTTGAGGGACGGTATCAGTTTCAGGGGCTGTATCAGTTTGAGGGACGGTATTAGTTTGAGGGGTTTATCCGTCTGAGGTGTGTATTAGTTTGAGGGGTTGTATCAGTTTGAGGGTCTGTATCAGTTTGAGGGTCTGTATCAGCTTGAGGGTCTGTATCAGTTTGAGGGACAGTATCAGTTTGAGGGACAGTATCAGTTTGAGGGGCTGTATCAGTTTGAGGGATGTTATTAGTTTGAGGGGCTGTATCAGTTTGAGGGATGGTATAAGCTTGAGGGGCTGTATCAGTTTGAGGGGCTGTATCAGTTTGAGGGACTGTATCAGTTTGAGGGTCTGTATCAGTTTGAGGGTCGGTATCAGTTTGAGGGTCGGTATCAGTTTGAGGGGCTGTATCAGTTTGTGGGATGGTATCAGTTTGAGGGGCTGTATCAGTTTGAGGGGCTGTATCATTTTGAGGGACTGTATCAGTTTGAGGGATCTTATCAGTTTGAGGGGCTGTATCAGTTTGAGGGATGGTATTAGTTTGAGGGGCTGTGTCAGTTTGAGGGACTGTATCAGTTTGAGGGATGGTATTAGTTTGAGGGGCTGTATCAGTTTGAGGGACTGTATCAGTTTGAGGGATGGTATTAGTTTGAGAGGCTGTATCAGTTTGAGGGATGGTATCAGTTTGAGGGACTGTATCAATTTGAGGGTCTGTATCAGTTTGAGGGTCTGTATCAGTTTGAGGGTCTGTATCAGTTTGAGGGACTGCACCAGTTTGAGGGACTGTATCAGTTTGAGGGACTGTATCAGTTTCAGGGACGGTATCAGTTTCAGGGGCTGTATCAGATTGAGCGACTGTATCAGTTTGATGGACGGTATTAGTTTGAGGGGTTTATCCCTCTGAGGTGTGTATTAGTTTGAGGGACTGTATCAGTTTGAGGGACTGTATCAGTTTGACGGTCTGTATCAGTTTGTCGGTCTGTATCAGTTTGAGGGTCTGTATCATCTTGAGGGTCTGTATCAGTTTGAGGGGCTGTATCAGTTTGAGGGGCTGTATCGGTTTGAGGGGCTGTATCGGTTTGAGGGGCTGTATCGGTTTGATGGGCTGTATCGGTTTGAGGGACGGTATCAGTTTGAGGGACGGTATCAGTTTGAGGGACGGTATTAGTTTGAGGGGTTGTATCAGTTTAAGGGGTGTATCAGTTTGAGGGGTGTATCAGTTTGAGGGGCTGTATCACTTTGAGGGACTGTATTAGTTTGAGGGACTGTATCAGTTTGAGGGGCTGTATCAGTTTGAGGGGTTGTGTTAGATTGAGGGCCGGTAGCAGTTTCAGGGGCTGTATCAGATTGAGGGGCATTATAAGCTTCAGCGACTATATCAGTTTGAGGGAGTGTGTCAGTTTGAGGGAGTGTGTCAGTTTGAGGGAGTGTGTCAGTTTGAGGGACTGTATCAGATTGAGGGACGTGATTAATTTTGAGAGGCTGTGTCAGTTTTAGGGACTGAGTCAGTTTGAGGGTTGGTATTTGTTTGAGGGGCTGTATCAGTTTGAGGGACTGTATCAATTTGAGGGTCTGTATCAGTTTGAGGGTCTGTATCAGTTTGAGGGTCTGTATCAGTTTGAGGGGCTGTATCAGTTTGAGGGGCTGTATCAGTTTGAGGGGCTGTCTCAGTTTGAGGGACTGTATCAGTTTGAGGGACTGTATCAGTTTGAGAGACTGTATCAGTTTGAGGGACGGTATCAGTTTCAGGGACTGTATCAGTTTGAGGGACGGTATTAGTTTGAGGAGTTTATCCGTCTGAGGTGTGTATCAGTTTGAGGGTCTGTATCAGTTTGAGGGTCTGTATCAGCTTGAGGGTCTGTATCAGTTTGAGGGACAGTATCAGTTTGAGGGACAGTATCAGTTTGAGGGGCTGTATCAGTTTGAGGGATGTTATTAGTTTGAGGGGCTGTATCAGTTTGAGGGATGATATTAGTTTGAGGGGCTGTATCCGTTTGAGGGACTGTATCAGTTTGAGGGACTGTATCAGTTTGAGGGACGGTATTAGTTTGAGGGATGGTGTTAGTTTGAGAGGCTGTATCAGTTTGAGGGACTGTATCAGTTCGAGGGTCTGTATCAGTTTGAGGGTCTGTATCAGTTTGAGGGTCTGTATCAGTTTGGGGGGCTGTATCGGTTTGAGGGGCTGTATCGGTTTGAGGGACTGTATCAGTTTCAGGGACGGTATCAGTTTGAGGGACGGTATCAGTTTGAGGGACGGTATTAGTTTGAGGGGTTGTATCCTTTTGAGGGGTGTATCAGTTTGAGGGACTGTATCAGTTTGAGGGACTGTATCAGTTTGAGGGGCTGTATCAGTTTGAGGGGCTGTATCAGTTTGAGGGACTGTATCAGTTTGAGGGGCTGTATCAGTTTGAGGGGCTGTATCAGTTTGAGGGGCTGTATCAGTTTGAGGGACAGTATCAGTTTGAGGGACCGTATCAGTTTGAGGGACAGTATCAGTTTGAGGGGCTGTATCAGTTTGAGGGATGTTATTAGTTTGACGGGCTCTATCGGTTTGAGAGTCTGTGTCGGTTTGAGGGACTGTCTTAGTTGCAGAGGCTGTATCAGTTTGAGGGACTGTATCATTTTGAGGGACTGTATCATTTTTAGGGACTGTGTTAGTTTCAGTGGTTGTATCAGTTTGAGGGGCTGTATCAGTTTGAGGGGCTGTATCAGTTTGATTGGCTGTATCAGTTTGAGAGGCTGTATCAGTTTGAGGTTCTGTATCATTTTGAGGTTCTGTATCATTTTGAGGGTCTGTATCAGTTTGAGGGTCTGTATCAGTTTGAGGGGCTGTATCAGTTTGAGGTGCTGTATCAGATGAGGGACGGTATTAGTTTGAGGGGCTGTATGAATTTGAGGGGTGTATCAGTTTGAGGGGCTGTATCAGTTTGAGGGGCTGTATCAGTTTGAGGGGCTGTATCAGTTTGAGGGGCTGTATCAGTTTGAGGGACTGAATCAGTTTGAGGGGCTGAATCAGTTTGAGGGGCTGAATCAGTTTGAGGGGCGGTATTACTTTGAGGGGCTGTATCAATTTGTGGGTCTGTATCAGTTTGAGGGATGGTATTAGTTTGAGGGGCTGTGTCAGTTTGAGGGACTGTGTCAGTTTGAGGATCTGTGTCAGTTTGAGGGACAGTATCAGTTTGAGGTGCTGTATCAGTTTGAGGGATGGTATTGCTTTGAGGGGCTGTATCAGTTTGAGGTGCTGTATCAGTTTGAGGGATGGTATTGCTTTGAGGTGCTGTATCAGTTTGAGGGACTGTATCAGTTTGTGGGGCTGTATCAGTTTGTGGGGCTGTATCAGTTTGTGGGGCTGTATCAGTTTGAGGGGCTGTATCAGTTTGAGGGGGTGTATCAGTTTGAGGGGCTGTATCAGTTTGAGGGGCTGTATCAGTTTGAGGGTCTGTATCAGTTTGAGGGTCTGTATCAGCTTGAGGGTCTGTATCAGTTTGAGGGACAGTATCAGTTTGAGGGACAGTATCAGTTTGAGGGGCTGTATCAGTTTGAGGGGTTGTGTTAGATTGAGGGACTGTAGCAGATTGAGGGGCTGTAGAAGTTTGAGCGACTATATCAGTTTGAGGGAGTGTGTCAGTTTGAGGGATTGTGTCAGGTTGAGGGATTGTGTCAGTTTGAGGGAGTGTATCAGTTTGAGGGAGTGTGTCAGTTTGAGGGAGTGTGTCACGTTGAGGGAGTGTGTCACGTTGAGGGAGTGTGTCAGTTTGAGGGATTGTGTCAGTTTGAGGGAGTGTGTCAGTTTGAGGGAGTGTGTCACGTTGAGGGAGTGTGTCACGTTGAGAGGTTGTGTCAGTTTGATGGAGTGTGTCAGTTTGAGGGACTCTGTCTGTTTGATGGGCTTCATCACTTTAAGGGGCTGTATGAGATCGTGGAATGGTATCAGTTTGAGGGGCTCTACTAGATTAAGGGAATGTATTAGTTTGAGGGGATATATTAGTTTGAATTATTGCATTATTTTGAGGGGCTGTATCAGTTTGACGGACAGTATCAGTTTGAGGAACTGTATCAGTTTGAGGGACTGTATCAGATTGAGGGACGGGATTAGTTTGAGGGGCTGTAAAACTTTGAGGGGCTGAATCAGTTTGTGGGGCTCTATCAGTTTGTGGGGCTGTATCAGTTTGTGGGGCTGTATCAGTTTGAGGGACTGTGTCAGTTTGAGGGATGGTATAAGTTTGAGGGTCTGTATCAGTTTGAGGGTCTGTATCAGTTTGAGGGGTTGTATCAGTTTGAGGGGCTGTATCAGTTTGAGGGGCTGTATCAGTTTGAGGGACGGTATTAGTTTGAGGGTTTTATCCCTCTGAGGTGTGTATTAGTTCGAGGGGTTGTATCAGTTTGTGGGTCTGTATCAGTTTGTGGGTCTGTATCAGTTTGAGGGACAGTATCAGTTTGAGGGACAGTATCAGTTTGAGGGACAATATCAGTTTGAGGGACAGTATCAGTTTGAGGGGCTGTATCAGTTTGAGGGGTTGTGTTAGATTGAGGGACTGTAGCAGTTTGAGGGGCTGTATCAGATTGAGGGTCTGTATTAACTAGAGCGACTATATCAGTTTGAGGGAGTGTGTCAGTTTGAGGGAGTGTGTCAGTTTGAGGGAGTGTGTCAGTTTGAGGGAGTGTGTCACGTTGAGGGAGTGTGTCACGTTGAGGGAGTGTGTCACGTTGAGGGAGTGTGTCACGTTGAGGGAGTGTGTCAGTTTGAGGGACTGTGTCTGTTTGATGGGATTCATCACTTTAAGGGGCTGTATTAGCTGGTGGAATGGTATCAGTTTGAGGGGATCTACTAGATTAAGGGAATGTATTAGTTTCAGGGGATATATTAGTTTGAATTATTGCATTATTTTGAGGGGCTGTATCAGTTTGACGGACAGTATCAGTTTGAGGAACTGTATCAGTTTGAGGGACTGTATCAGATTGAGGGACCGGATTAGTTTGAGGGGCTGTAAAACTTTGAGGGGCTGAATCAGTTTAAGCGGCTGTATCAGTTTGAGGGGCTGTATCAGTTTGAGGGGCTGTATCAGTTTGAGGGGCTGTATCAGTTTGAGGGGCTGTATCAGTTTGTGGGACTGTATCAGTTTGAGGGATGGTATAATTTTGAGGGGCTGTATCAGTTTGAGGGTCTGTATCAGTTTGAGGGTCTGTATCAGTTTGAGGGTCTGTATCAGTTTGAGGGGCTGTATCAGTTTGAGGGACAGTATCAGTTTGAGGGACAGTATCAGATTGAGGGTCGGAATCAGTTTGAGGGGTTGTGTTAGATTGAGGAACTGCAGCAGTTTG
Organism: Carcharodon carcharias; assembly: GCF_017639515.1. Taxonomy (NCBI): domain Eukaryota; kingdom Metazoa; phylum Chordata; class Chondrichthyes; order Lamniformes; family Lamnidae; genus Carcharodon; species Carcharodon carcharias. The sequence goes on from NC_054485.1 coordinate 87,163,658, forward strand.
AGGGGGTGTATCAGATTGAGGGGCATTATAAGCTTGAGCGAATATATCAGTTTGAGGGGCTGTATCAGTTTGAGGGGCTGTATCAGTTTGAGGGGCTGTATCAGTTTGTGGGACTGTATCAGTTTGAGGGATGGTATAAGTTTGAGGGGCTGTATCAGTTTGAGGGGCTGTATCAGTTTGAGGGACTGTATCAGTTTGAGGGGCTGTATCAGTTTGAGGGGCTGTATCAGTTTGAGGGGCTGTATCAGTTTGAGGGGCTGTATCAGTTTGTGGGATGGTATCAGTTTGAGGGGCTGTATCAGTTTGAGGGACTGTATCAGTTTGAGGGACTGTATCAGTTTGAGGGACTGTATCAGTTTGAGGGATGATATTAGTTTGAGGGGCTGTGTCAGTTTGAGGGACTGTATCAGTTTGAGGGATGGTATTAGTTTGAGGGGCTGTATCAGTTTGAGGGACTGTATCAGTTTGAGGGACTGTATCAGTTTGAGGGACTGTATCAGTTTGAGGGATGGTATTAGTTTGAGAGGCTGTATCAGTTTGAGGGATGGTATTAGTTTGTGGGGCTGTATCAGTTTGAGGGACTGTATCAGTTTGAGGGACTGTATCAATTTGAGGGTCTGTATCAGTTTGAGGGTCTGTATCAGTTTGAGGGTCTGTATCAGTTTGAGGGGCTGTATCAGTTTGAGGGGCTGTATCAGTTTGAGGGACTGTATCAGTTTGAGGGACGGTATTAGTTTGAGTGGTTTATCCGTCTGAGGTGTGTATTAGTTTGAGGGACTGTATCAGTTTGAGGGTCTGTATCAGTTTGAGGGTCTGTATCAGTTTGAGGGTCTGTATCAGTTTGAGGTTCTGTATCAGTTTGAGGGGCTGTATCGGTTTGAGGGGCTGTATCGGTTTGAGGGGCTGTATCGGTTTGAGGGGCTGTATCGGTTTGAGGGACGGTATCAGTTTGAGGGACGGTATTAGTTTGAGGGGTTGTATCAGTTTGAGGGGTGTATCAGTTTGAGGGGCTGTATCACTTTGAGGGACTGTATTAGTTTGAGGGACTGTATTAGTTTGAGGGACTGTATCAGTTTGAGGGGCTGTATCAGTTTGAGGGATGGTATTAGTTTGAGGGCCTGTATCAGTTTGAGGGGCTGTATCAGTTTGAGGGACAGTGTCAGTTTGAGGGACAGTATCAGTTTGAGGGGCTTTATCAGTTTGAGGGATGTTATTAGTTTGACGGGCTCTATCGGTTTGAGGGTCTGTGTCGGTTTGAGGGACTGTGTTAGTTGCAGTGGCTGTATCAGTTTGAGGGAATGTATCGTTTTGAGAGACTGTATCATTTTCAGGGACTGTGTTAGTTTCAGTGGCTGTATCAGTTTGAGGGGCTGTATCAGTTTGAGAGACCCTATCACTTTGAGGGACTGTATCAGTTTGAGGGACTGTATCAGTTTGAGGGATTGTATCAGTTTGAGGTGTGTTATCAGTTTGAGTGACTGTATCATTTTGAGGGGCTGTATCATTTTGAGGGGCTCTATCAGTTTGAGGCTCTGTATCCGTTTGAGGCTCTGTATCAGTTTGAGGGTCTGTATCAGTTTGAGGGTCTGTATCAGTTTGAGGGACTTTATCACTTTGAGGGGCTGTATCAGTTTCAGGGACTGTATCAGATGAGGGACGGTATTAGTTTGAGGGGCTGTATCAATTTGAGGGGTGTATTAGTTTGAGGGGCTGTATCAGTTTGAGGGGCCGTAGCAGTTTGAGGGGCTGAATCAGTTTGAGGGGCTCTATCAGTTTGAGGGATGGTATTAGTTTGAGGGGCTGTATCAGTTTGAGGGAGTGTATCAGTTTGAGGATCTGTGTCAGTTTGAGGATCTGTGTCAGTTTGAGGGACTGTATCAGTTTGAGGGGCTGTATCAGTTTGAGGGATGGTATTACTTTGAGGCGCTGTATCAGTTTGAGGGACTGTATCAGTTTGAGGGATGGTATTATTTTGAGGGCCTGTATCAGTTTGAGGGATTGTATCAGTTTCAGGGGCTGTATCAGTTTGAGGGACTGTATCAGTTTGAGGGACTGTATCAGTTTGATGTGCTGTATCAGTTTGATGTGCTGTATCAGTTTGAGGTGCTGTATCAGTTTGAGGTGCTGTATCAGTTTGAGTGACGGTATCAGTTTCAGGGGCTGTATCAATTTGAGCGACTGTATCAGTTTGACGGACGGTATTAGTTTGAGGGGTTTATCCGTCTGACGTGTGTATCAGTTTGAGGGGCTGTATCAGTTTGAGGGACAGTATCAGTTTGAGGGGCTGTATCAGTTTGAGGGATGGTATTACTTTGAGGGGCTGTATCAGTTTGAGGGACTGTATCAGTTTGAGGGATGGTATTATTTTGAGGGCCTGCATCAGTTTGAGGGATTGTATCAGTTTCAGGGGCTGTATTACTTTGAGGGACTGTATCAGTTTGAGGGACTGTATCAGTTTGAGGTGCTGTATCAGTTTGAGGTGCTGTATCAGTTTGAGGTGCTGTATCAGTTTGAGGGACTGTATCAGTTTGAGGGACTGTATCAGTTTGACGGCTGTATCAGTTTGAGGGGCTGTATCAGTTTGAGGGGCTGTACCAGTTTGAGGGGCTGTATCAGTTTGAGGGACGGTATCAGTTTCAGGGACGGTATCAGTTTCAGGGGCTGTATCAGTTTGAGCGACTGTATCAGTTTGACGGACGGTATTAGTTTGAGGGGTTTATCCGTCTGACGTGTGTATTAGTTTGAGGGGTTGTATCAGTTTGAGGGACTGTATCAGTTTGAGGGACTGTATCAGTTTGAGGGACTGTATCAGTTTGAGGGACTGTATCAGTTTGAGGGACTGTATCAGTTTGAGGGACTGTATCAGTTTGAGGGTCTGTATCAGTTTGAGGGTCTGTATCAGTTTGAGGGTCTGTATCAGTTTGAGGGGCTGTATCAGTTTGAGGGACAGTATCAGTTTGAGGGGCTGTATCAGTTTGAGGGACAGTATCAGTTTGAGGGGCTGTATCAGTTTGAGGGGTTGTGTTAGATTGAGGGCCTGTAGCAGTTTGAGGGGCTGTATCAGATTGAGGGGCATTATAAGCTTGAGCGACTATATCAGTTGGAGGGAGTGTGTCAGTTTGAGGGAGTGTGTCAGTTTGAGGGAGTGTGTCAGTTTGAGGGAGTGTGTCAGTTTGAGGGAGTGTGTCTGTTTGATGGGCTTCATCACTTTAATGGGCTGTATTAGATGGTGGAATGTTATCTGTTTGAGGGGCTCTACTAGATTGAGGGAATGTATTAGTTTGAGGGGATATATTAGTTTGAATTATTGCATTATTTTGAGGGGCTGTATCAGTTTGACGGACAGTATCAGTTTGAGGAACTGTATCAGTTTGAGGGACCGTATCAGATTGAGGGACGGGATTAGTTTGAGGGGCTGTAAAACTTTGAGGGGCTTAATCAGTTTGTGGGGCTGTATCAGTTTGAGGGGCTGTATCAGTTTGAGGGGCTGTATCAGTTTGAGGGGCTGTATCAGTTTGAGGGACTGTATCAGTTTGTGGGACTGTATCAGTTTGAGGGAGGGTATAAATTTGAAGGGCTGTATTAGTTTGAGGGGCTGTATCAGTTTGAGGGGCTGTATCAGTTTGTGGGATGGTATCAGTTTGAGGGGCTGTATCAGTTTGAGGGGCTGTATCAGTTTGAGGGGCTGTATCAGTTTGAGGGACTGTATCAGTTTGAGGGACGGTATCAGTTTGAGGGGCTGTATCAGTTTGAGGGACTGTATCAGTTTGAGGGTCTGTATCAGTTTGAGGGACTGTATCAGTTTGAGGGACGGTATTAGTTTGAGGGACTGTATCAGTTTGAGGGATGGTATTAGTTTGAGGTGCTGTATCAGTTTGAGGGACTGTATCAGTTTGAGGGACTGTATCAGTTTGAGGGATGGTATTAGTTTGAGAGGCTGTATCAGTTTGAGGGATCTTATTAGTTTGTGGGGCTGTATCAGTTTGAGGGACTGTATCAATTTGAGGGACTGTATCAATTTGAGGGTCTGTATCAGTTTGAGGGTCTGTATCAGTTTGAGGGGCTGTATCAGTTTGAGGGACTGTATCAGTTTGAGGGACTGTATCAGTTTCAGGGACTGTATCAGTTTGAGGGACGGTATCAGTTTCAGGGACGCTATCAGTTTCAGGGACGGTATCAGTTTCAGGAACGTTATCAGTTTCAGCGGCTGTATCAGGTTGAGCGACTGTATCAGTTTGAGGGACGGTATTAGTTTGAGGGTTTTATCCGTCTGAGGTGTGTATTAGTTTGAGAGACTGTATCAGTTTGAGGGACTGTATCAGTATGAGGGTCTGTATCTGTTTGAGGGTCTGTATCAGTTTGAGGGGCTGTATCAGTTTGAGGGGCTGTATCGGTTTGAGGGGCTGTCTCGGTTTGAGGGACTGTATCGGTTTCAGGGACCGTATCAGTTTGAGGGACTGTATCAGTTTGAGGGTCGGTATTAGTTTGAGGGGTTGTATCAGTTTGAGGGCTGTATCAGTTTGAGGGGATGTATCACTTTGAGGGACTGTATTAGTTTGAGGGACTGTATTAGTTTGAGGGCCTGTATCAGTTTGAGGGGCTGTATCAGTTTGAGGGACAGTATCAGTTTGAGGGGCTTTATCAGTTTGAGGGATGTTATTAGTTTGACGGGCTCTATCGGTTTGAGGGTCTGTGTCGGTTTGAGGGACTGTGTTAGTTGCAGTGGCTGTATCAGTTTGAGGGAATGTATCGTTTTGAGGGACTGTATCATTTTCAGGGACTGTGTTAGTTTCAGTGGCTGTATCAGTTTGAGGGGCTGTATCAGTTTGAGGGGCTACATCAGTTTGAGGGACTCTATCACTTTGAGTGACTGTATCATTTTGAGGGGCTGTATCATTATGAGGGGCTGTATCAGTTTGAGTGTCTGTATCAGTTTGAGGGTCTGTATCAGTTTGAGGGTCTGTATCAGTTTGAGGGTCTGTATCAGTTTGAGGGACTGTATCACTTTGAGGGGCTGTATCAGTTTGAGGGACTTTATCAGATGAGGGATGGTATTAGTTTGAGGGACTGTATCACTTTGAGGGGCTGTATCAGTTTGAGGGACTGTATCAGATGAGGGATGGTATTAGTTTGAGGGGCTGTATCAGTTTGAGGGGCTGTATCAGTTTGAGGGGCTCAATCAGTTTGAGGGGCTGTATCAGTTTGAGGGATGGTATTATTTTGAGGGGCTGTATCAGTTTGTGGGACTGTATCAGTTTGAGGGATGGTATTAGTTTGAGGGGCTGTATCAGTTTGAGGGACTGTATCAGTTTGAGGATCTGTGTCAGTTTGAGGGACAGTATCAGTTTGAGGGGCTGTATCAGTTTGAGGGATGGTATTACTTTGAGGGGCTTTATCAGTTTGAGGGACGGTATCAGTTTGAGGGATGGTATTATTTTGAGGGCCTGCATCAGTTTGAGGGATTGTATCAGTTTCAGGGGCTGTATTACTTTGAGGGACTGTATCAGTTTGAGGGAATGTATCAGTTTGAGGTGCTGTATCAGTTTGAGGTGCTGTATCAGTTTGAGGTGCTGTATCAGTTTGAGGTGCTGTATCAGTTTGAGGTGCTGTATCAGTTTGAGGGACTGTATCAGTTTGAGGGACTGTATCAGTTTGAGGGATGGTATTAGTTTGAGAGGCTGTATCAGTTTGAGGGATCTTATTAGTTTGTGGGGCTGTATCAGTTTGAGGGACTGTATCAATTTGAGGGACTGTATCAATTTGAGGGTCTGTATCAGTTTGAGGGTCTGTATCAGTTTGAGGGGCTGTATCAGTTTGAGGGACTGTATCAGTTTGAGGGACTGTATCAGTTTGAGGGACTGTATCAGTTTGAGGGACGGTATCAGTTTCAGGGACGCTATCAGTTTCAGGGACGGTATCAGTTTCAGGAACGGTATCAGTTTCAGCGGCTGTATCAGGTTGAGCGACTGTATCAGTTTGAGGGACGGTATTAGTTTGAGGGTTTTATCCGTCTGAGGTGTGTATTAGTTTGAGAGACTGTATCAGTTTGAGGGACTGTATCAGTATGAGGGTCTGTATCTGTTTGAGGGTCTGTATCAGTTTGAGGGGCTGTATCAGTTTGAGGGGCTGTATCGGTTTGAGGGGCTGTCTCGGTTTGAGGGACTGTATCGGTTTCAGGGACCGTATCAGTTTGAGGGACTGTATCAGTTTGAGGGTCGGTATTAGTTTGAGGGGTTGTATCAGTTTGAGGGCTGTATCAGTTTGAGGGGATGTATCACTTTGAGGGACTGTATTAGTTTGAGGGACTGTATTAGTTTGAGGGCCTGTATCAGTTTGAGGGGCTGTATCAGTTTGAGGGACAGTATCAGTTTGAGGGGCTTTATCAGTTTGAGGGATGTTATTAGTTTGACGGGCTCTATCGGTTTGAGGGTCTGTGTCGGTTTGAGGGACTGTGTTAGTTGCAGTGGCTGTATCAGTTTGAGGGAATGTATCGTTTTGAGGGACTGTATCATTTTCAGGGACTGTGTTAGTTTCAGTGGCTGTATCAGTTTGAGGGGCTGTATCAGTTTGAGGGGCTACATCAGTTTGAGGGACTCTATCACTTTGAGTGACTGTATCATTTTGAGGGGCTGTATCATTATGAGGGGCTGTATCAGTTTGAGTGTCTGTATCAGTTTGAGGGTCTGTATCAGTTTGAGGGTCTGTATCAGTTTGAGGGACTGTATCACTTTGAGGGGCTGTATCAGTTTGAGGGACTTTATCAGATGAGGGATGGTATTAGTTTGAGGGACTGTATCACTTTGAGGGGCTGTATCAGTTTGAGGGACTGTATCAGATGAGGGATGGTATTAGTTTGAGGGGCTGTATCAGTTTGAGGGGCTGTATCAGTTTGAGGGGCTCAATCAGTTTGAGGGGCTGTATCAGTTTGAGGGATGGTATTATTTTGAGGGGCTGTATCAGTTTGTGGGACTTTATCAGTTTGAGGGATGGTATTAGTTTGAGGGGCTGTATCAGTTTGAGGGACTGTATCAGTTTGAGGATCTGTGTCAGTTTGAGGGACAGTATCAGTTTGAGGGGCTGTATCAGTTTGAGGGATGGTATTACTTTGAGGGGCTTTATCAGTTTGAGGGACTGTATCAGTTTGAGGGATGATATTATTTTGAGGGCCTGCATCAGTTTGAGGGATTGTATCAGTTTCAGGGGCTGTATTACTTTGAGGGACTGTATCAGTTTGAGGGAATGTATCAGTTTGAGGTGCTGTATCAGTTTGAGGTGCTGTATCAGTTTGAGGTGCTGTATCAGTTTGAGGGGCTGTATCAGTTTGAGGGGCTGTATCAGTTTGAGGGAATGTATCAGTTTGAGGGTCTGTATCAGTTTGAGGGTCTGTATCAGTTTGAGGGTCTGTATCAGTTTGAGGGACAGTATCAGTTTGAGGGTCTGTATCAGTTTGAGGGGCTGTATCAGGTTGAGGGACAGTATCAGTTTGAGGGACAGTATCAGTTTGAGGGGCTGTATCAGTTTGAGGGGTTGTGTTAGATTGAGGGCCGGTAGCAGTTTCAGGGGCTGTATCAGATTGAGGGGCATTATAAGCTTCAGCGACTATATCAGTTTGAGGGAGTGTGTCAGTTTGAGGGAGTGTGTCAGTTTGAGGGAGTGTGTCAGTTTGAGGGAGTGTGTCAGTTTGAGGGAGTGTGTCAGATTGAGGGAGTGTGTCACATTGAGGGACTGTGTCAAGTTGAGGGACTGTGTCCGTTTGAGGGACTGTGTCAGTTTGAGGGACAGTGTCAGTTTGAGGGAGTGAGTCAGTTTGAGGGAGTGAGTCAGTTTGAGGGAGTGAGTCAGTTTGAGGGAGTGAGTCAGTTTGAGGGAGTGTGTCAGTTTGAGGGAGTGTGTCAGTTTTAGGGACTGTGTCTGTTTGATGGGCTTCATCACTTTAAGGGGCTGTATTAGATGGTGGAATGGTATCAGTTTGAGGGGCTCTACTAGATTGAGGGAATGTATTAGTTTGAGGGGTTATATTAGTTTGAATTATTGCATTATTTTGAGGGGCTGTATCAGTTTGACGGACAGTATCAGTTTGAGGAACTGTATCAGTTTGAGGGGCTGTATCAGTTTGAGGGACTGTATCAGTTTGAGGGGCTGTATCAGTTTGAGGGGCTGTATCAGTTTGAGGGGCTGTATCAGTTTGAGGGATGGTATTAGTTTGAGGGGCTGTATCAGTTTGAGGGGCTGTATTAGTTTGAGGGACTGTATTAGTTTGAGGGACGGTATTAGTTTGAGGGGCTGTGTCAGTATGAGGGACTGTATCAGTTTGAGGGACGGTATCAGTTTGAGGGTCGGTATCAGTTTGAGGGGCTGTATCAGTTTGAGGGGCTGTATCAGTTTGAGGGGCTGTATCAGTTTGAGGGGCTGTATCAGTTTGAGGGACTGTATCAGTTTGAGGGACTATCAGTTTGAGAGGCTGTATCAGTTTGAGGGATGGTATTAGTTTGAGGGGCTGTATCAGTTTGAGGGACTGTATCAGTTTGAGGGACTGTATCAGTTTGAGGGACGGTATCAATTTGAGGGACTGTATCAATTTGAGGGTTTGCATCAGTTTGAGGGGCTGTATCAGTTTGAGGGGCAGTATCAGTTTGAGGGGCAGTATCAGTTTGAGGGACAGTATCAGTTTGAGGGACAGTATCAGTTTGAGGGGCTGTATCAGTTTGAGGGGCTTTATCAGTTTGAGGGACAGTATCAGTTTGAGGGACATTATCAGTTTGAGGGACAGTATCAGTTTGAGGGGCTGTATCAGTTTTGAGGGTTGTTATTACTTTGTCGGGCTCTATCGGTTTGAGAATCTGTGTCGGTTTGATGGACTGTGTTAGTTGAAGTGGCTGTATCAGTTTGAGGGGCTGTATCAGTTTGAGGGGCTGTATCAGTTTGAGGGGCTGTATAAGTTTGAGGGACTGCAGCAGTTTGAAGGACTGTAGCAGTTGGAGGGACAGTATCATTTTGAGCAGCTGTATCATTTGAAGGGACTGTATTAGTTTGAGGGATGGTGTTAGTTTGAGGGGCTGTATCAGTTTGAGGGGCTTTATCAGTTTGATGGATGGTATTATTTTGAGGGCCTGTATCAGTTTGAGGCACTGTATCAGTTTGAGGGGCTGTATCACTTTGAGGGGCTGTATCAGTTTGAGGGGCTGTATCAGTTTGAGGGACTGTATCAGTTTGAGGGGCTGTATCAGTTTGAAGTGCTGTATCGTTTTGAGGGGTTATGTTAGATTGAAGGACTGTAGCAGCTTGAGGGGTTCTATCAGATTGAGGGGCTGTATTAGCTTGAGGGACTATATCAGTTTGCGGGAGTGTGTCAGTTTGCGGGAGTGTGTCAGGTTGAGGGAGTGTATCAGGTTGAGGGAGTGTGTCAGTTTGAGGGAGTGTGTCAGTTTGAGGGAGTGTGTCAGTTTGAGGGAGTGTGTCAGTTTGAGGGAGTGTGTCAGTTTGAGAGCGTGTGTCAGTTTGAGGGACTGTATCAGTTTGCCGGACTGTATCAGATTGAGGGACGGGATTAATTTTGAGGGGCTGTAAAACTTTGAGGGGCTGTATCAGTTTGAGGGACTGTATCAGTTTGAGGGGCTGTATCAGTTTGAGGGGCTGTATCAGTTTGAGGGGCTGTATCAGTTTGAGGGGCTGTATCAGTTTGAGGGGCTGTATCAGTTTGAGGGGCTGTATCAGTTTGAGGGGCTGTATCAGTTTGAGGGACTGTATCTGTTTGAGGGACGGTATTAGTTTGAGGTGCTGTATCAGTTTGAGGGACTGTATCAGTTTGAGGGATGGTATTAGTTTGAGGGGCTGTATCAGTTTGAGGGACTGTATCAGTTTGAGGGATGGTATTAGTTCGAGAGGCCGTATCAGTTTGAGGGATGGTATTATTTTGAGGGGCTCTATCAGTTTGAGGGATGGTATTACTTTGAGGGGTTTTATCAGTTTGAGGGGTTGTATCAGTTTGAGGGACTGTATCAGTTTGAGGGACTGTATCAGTTTGAGGGATGGTAATAGATTGAGGGGCAGTATCAGTTTAAGGGACTGTTTCAGTTTGAGGGATGGTATTATTTTGAGGGCCTGTATCAGTTTGAGGGGCTGTATCACTTTGAGGGACTGTATCAGTTTGAGGGTCTGTATCAGTTTGAGGGTCTGTATCAGTTTGAGGGTCTGTATCAGTTTGAGGGTCTGTATCAGTTTGAGGGGCTATATCAGTTTGAGGGGCTATATCAGTTTGAGGGGCTGTATCAGTTTGAGGGACGGTATCAGTTTCAGGGGCTATATCAGCTTGAGGGACTGTATCAGTTTGAGGGACTGTATCAGTTTGAGGGACTGTATCAGTTTGAGGGACTGTATCAGTTTGAGGGACTGTATCTGTTTGAGGGACAGTATCAGTTTGAGGGACAGTATCAGTTTGAGGGACAGTATCAGCTTGAGGGGTTGTGTTAGATTGAGGGACTGTAGCAGTTTGAGGGGCTATATCAGATTGAGGGGCTGCATAAGCTTGAGCGACTATATCAGTTTGAGGGAGTGTGTCAGTTTGAGGGAGTGTGTCAGTTTGAGGGAGTGTGTCATGTTGTGGGAGTGTGTCATGTTGTGGGAGTGTGTCAGTTTGAGGGAGTGTGTCAGTTTGAGGGAGTGTTTCAGTTTGAGGGACTGTAGCAGTTGGAGGGACAGTATCATTTTGAGCAGCTGTATCATTTGAAGGGACTGTATTAGTTTGAGGGATGGTGTTAGTTTGAGGGGCTGTATCAGTTTGAGGGGCTGTATCAGTTTGAGGGGCTGTATCAGTTTAAGTGACTGTATCAGTTTGATGGATGGTATTATTTTGAGGGCCTGTATCAGTTTGAGGCACTGTATCAGTTTGAGGGGCTGTATCACTTTGAGGGGCTGTATCAGTTTGAGGGACTGTATCAGTTTGAGGGGCTATATCAGTTTGAAGTGCTGTATCGTTTTGAGGGGTTATGTTAGATTGAAGGACTGTAGCAGCTTGAGGGGTTGTATCAGATTGAGGGGCTGTATTAGCTTGAGGGACTATATCAGTTTGCGGGAGTGTGTCAGTTTGCGGGAGTGTGTCAGGTTGAGGGAGTGTATCAGGTTGAGGGAGTGTGTCAGTTTGAGGGAGTGTGTCAGTTTGAGGGAGTGTGTCAGTTTGAGGGAGTGTGTCAGTTTGAGGGAGTGTGTCAGTTTGAGGGAGTGTGTCAGTTTGAGAGCGTGTGTCAGTTTGAGGGACTGTATCAGTTTGCCGGACTGTATCAGATTGAGGGACGGGATTAATTTTGAGGGGCTGTAAAACTTTGAGGGGCTGTATCAGTTTGAGGGACTGTATCAGTTTGAGGGAATGTATCAGTTTGAGGGAATGTATCAGTTTGAGGGATGGTATTAGTTTGAGGTGCTGTATCAGTTTGAGGGGCTGTATCAGTTTGAGGGGCTGTATCAGTTTGAGGGACTGTATCTGTTTGAGGGATGGTATTAGTTTGAGGTGCTGTATCAGTTTGAGGGACGGTATCAGTTTGAGGGACGGTATTAGTTTGAGGGGCTGTATCAGTTTGAGGGACTGTATCAGTTTGAGGGATGGTATTAGTTTGAGAGGCTGTATCAGTTTGAGGGATGGTATTATTTTGAGGGGCTCTATCAGTTTGAGGGATGGTATTGCTTTGAGGGGCTGTATCAGTTTGAGGGACTGTATCAGTTTGAGGGATGGTATTAGTTTGAGGGGACTGTATCAGTTTGAGGGACTGTATCAGTTTGAGGGATGGTATTAGTTCGAGAGGCCGTATCAGTTTGAGGGATGGTATTATTTTGAGGGGCTCTATCAGTTTGAGGGATGGTATTACTTTGAGGGGTTTTATCAGTTTGAGGGGTTGTATCAGTTTGAGGGACTGTATTAGTTTGAGGGACTGTATCAGTTTGAGGGATGGTAATAGATTGAAGGGCTGTATCAGTTCAAGGGACTGTTTCAGTTTGAGGGATGGTATTATTTTGAGGGCCTGTATCAGTTTGAGGGATTGTATCAGTTTGAGGGGCTGTATCACTTTGAGGGACTGTTTCAGTTTGAGGGGCAGTATCAGTTTGAGGGGCAGTATCAGTTTGAGGGACAGTATCAGTTTGAGGGACAGTATCAGTTTGAGGGACAGTATCAGTTTGAGGGACAGTATCAGTTTGAGGGGCTTTATCAGTTTGAGGGGCTTTATCAGTTTGAGGGGCTGTATCAGTTTGAGGGGCTTTATCAGTTTGAGGGACAGTATCAGTTTGAGGGACATTATCAGTTTGAGGGACAGTATCAGTTTGAGGGGCTGTATCAGTTTTGAGGGTTGTTATTACTTTGTCGGGCTCTATCGGTTTGAGAATCTGTGTCGGTTTGAGGGACTGTGTTAGTTGAAGTGGCTGTATCAGTTTGAGGGGCTGTATCAGTTTGAGGGGCTGTATCAGTTTGAGGGGCTGTATAAGTTTGAGGGACTGCAGCAGTTTGAAGGACTGTAGCAGTTGGAGGGACAGTATCATTTTGAGCAGCTGTATCATTTGAAGGGACTGTATTAGTTTGAGGGATGGTGTTAGTTTGAGGGGCTGTATCAGTTTGAGGGGCTGTATCAGTTTGAGGGGCTGTATCAGTTTGATGGATGGTATTATTTTGAGGGCCTGTATCAGTTTGAGGCACTGTATCAGTTTGAGGGGCTGTATCACTTTGAGGGGCTGTATCAGTTTGAGGGGCTGTATCAGTTTGAGGGACTGTATCAGTTTGAGGGGCTGTATCAGTTTGAAGTGCTGTATCGTTTTGAGGGGTTATGTTAGATTGAAGGACTGTAGCAGCTTGAGGGGTTCTATCAGATTGAGGGGCTGTATTAGCTTGAGGGACTATATCAGTTTGCGGGAGTGTGTCAGTTTGCGGGAGTGTGTCAGGTTGAGGGAGTGTATCAGGTTGAGGAAGTGTGTCAGTTTGAGGGAGTGTGTCAGTTTGAGGGAGTGTGTCAGTTTGAGGGAGTGTGTCAGTTTGAGGGAGTGTGTCAGTTTGAGAGCGTGTGTCAGTTTGAGGGACTGTATCAGTTTGCCGGACTGTATCAGATTGAGGGACGGGATTAATTTTGAGGGGCTGTAAAACTTTGAGGGGCTGTATCAGTTTGAGGGACTGTATCAGTTTGAGGGACTGTATCAGTTTGAGGGACTGTATCAGTTTGAGGGAATGTATCAGTTTGAGGGGCTGTATCAGTTTGAGGGGCTGTATCAGTTTGAGGGGCTGTATCAGTTTGAGGGGCTGTATCAGTTTGAGGGGCTGTATCAGTTTGAGGGACTGTATCAGTTTGAGGGACTGTATCTGTTTGAGGGACGGTATTAGTTTGAGGTGCTGTATCAGTTTGAGGGACTGTATCAGTTTGAGGGACGGTATTAGTTTGAGGGGCTGTATCAGTTTGAGGGACTGTATCAGTTTGAGGGATGGTATTAGTTTGAGAGGCTGTATCAGTTTGAGGGATGGTATTATTTTGAGGGGCTCTATCAGTTTGAGGGATGGTATTGCTTTGAGGGGCTGTATCAGTTTGAGGGACTGTATCAGTTTGAGGGATGGTATTAGTTTGAGGGGCTGTATCAGTTTGAGGGACTGTATCAGTTTGAGGGATGGTATTAGTTCGAGAGGCCGTATCAGTTTGAGGGATGGTATTATTTTGAGGGGCTCTATCAGTTTGAGGGATGGTATTACTTTGAGGGGTTTTATCAGTTTGAGGGGTTGTATCAGTTTGAGGGACTGTATCAGTTTGAGGGACTGTATCAGTTTGAGGGATGGTAATAGATTGAGGGGCTGTATCAGTTTAAGGGACTGTTTCAGTTTGAGGGATGGTATTATTTTGAGGGCCTGTATCAGTTTGAGGGGCTGTATCACTTTGAGGGACTGTATCAGTTTGAGGGTCTGTATCAGTTTGAGGGTCTGTATCAGTTTGAGGGTCTGTATCAGTTTGAGGGTCTGTATCAGTTTGAGGGGCTATATCAGTTTGAGGGGCTGTATCAGTTTGAGGGACGGTATCAGTTTCAGGGGCTATATCAGCTTGAGGGACTGTATCAGTTTGAGGGACTGTATCAGTTTGAGGGACTGTATCTGTTTGAGGGACAGTATCAGTTTGAGGGACAGTATCAGTTTGAGGGACAGTATCAGCTTGAGGGGTTGTGTTAGATTGAGGGACTGTAGCAGTTTGAGGGGCTATATCAGATTGAGGGGCTGCATAAGCTTGAGCGACTATATCAGTTTGAGGGAGTGTGTCAGTTTGAGGGAGTGTGTCAGTTTGAGGGAGTGTGTCAGTTTGAGGGAGTGTGTCATGTTGTGGGAGTGTGTCATGTTGTGGGAGTGTGTCAGTTTGAGGGAGTGTGTCAGTTTGAGGGAGTGTTTCAGTTTGAGGGACTGTAGCAGTTGGAGGGACAGTATCATTTTGAGCAGCTGTATCATTTGAAGGGACTGTATTAGTTTGAGGGATGGTGTTAGTTTGAGGGGCTGTATCAGTTTGAGGGATGGTGTTAGTTTGAGGGGCTGTATCAGTTTAAGTGACTGTATCAGTTTGATGGATGGTATTATTTTGAGGGCCTGTATCAGTTTGAGGCACTGTATCAGTTTGAGGGGCTGTATCACTTTGAGGGGCTGTATCAGTTTGAGGGACTGTATCAGTTTGAGGGGCTATATCAGTTTGAAGTGCTGTATCGTTTTGAGGGGTTATGTTAGATTGAAGGACTGTAGCAGCTTGAGGGGTTGTATCAGATTGAGGGGCTGTATTAGCTTGAGGGACTATATCAGTTTGCGGGAGTGTGTCAGTTTGCGGGAGTGTGTCAGGTTGAGGGAGTGTATCAGGTTGAGGGAGTGTGTCAGTTTGAGGGAGTGTGTCAGTTTGAGGGAGTGTGTCAGTTTGAGGGAGTGTGTCAGTTTGAGAGCGTGTGTCAGTTTGAGGGACTGTATCAGTTTGCCGGACTGTATCAGATTGAGGGACGGGATTAATTTTGAGGGGCTGTAAAACTTTGAGGGGCTGTATCAGTTTGAGGGAATGTATCAGTTTGAGGGAATGTATCAGTTTGAGGGAATGTATCAGTTTGAGGGAATGTATCAGTTTGAGGTGCTGTATCAGTTTGAGGGGCTGTATCAGTTTGAGGGGCTGTATCAGTTTGAGGGACTGTATCTGTTTGAGGGATGGTATTAGTTTGAGGTGCTGTATCAGTTTGAGGGACGGTATCAGTTTGAGGGACGGTATTAGTTTGAGGGGCTGTATCAGTTTGAGGGACTGTATCAGTTTGAGGGATGGTATTAGTTTGAGAGGCTGTATCAGTTTGAGGGATGGTATTATTTTGAGGGGCTCTATCAGTTTGAGGGATGGTATTGCTTTGAGGGGCTGTATCAGTTTGAGGGACTGTATCAGTTTGAGGGATGGTATTAGTTTGAGGGGCTGTATCAGTTTGAGGGACTGTATCAGTTTGAGGGATGGTATTAGTTCGAGAGGCCGTATCAGTTGGAGGGATGGTATTATTTTGAGGGGCTCTATCAGTTTGAGGGATGGTATTACTTTGAGGGGTTTTATCAGTTTGAGGGGTTGTATCAGTTTGAGGGACTGTATTAGTTTGAGGGACTGTATCAGTTTGAGGGATGGTAATAGATTGAGGGGCTGTATCAGTTCAAGGGACTGTTTCAGTTTGAGGGATGGTATTATTTTGAGGGCCTGTATCAGTTTGAGGGATTGTATCAGTTTGAGGGGCTGTATCACTTTGAGGGACTGTTTCAGTTTGAGGGGCAGTATCAGTTTGAGGGGCAGTATCAGTTTGAGGGACAGTATCAGTTTGAGGGACAGTATCAGTTTGAGGGACAGTATCAGTTTGAGGGACAGTATCAGTTTGAGGGGCTTTATCAGTTTGAGGGGCTTTATCAGTTTGAGGGGCTGTATCAGTTTGAGGGGCTTTATCAGTTTGAGGGACAGTATCAGTTTGAGGGACATTATCAGTTTGAGGGACAGTATCAGTTTGAGGGGCTGTATCAGTTTTGAGGGTTGTTATTACTTTGTCGGGCTCTATCGGTTTGAGAATCTGTGTCGGTTTGAGGGACTGTGTTAGTTGAAGTGGCTGTATCAGTTTGAGGGGCTGTATCAGTTTGAGGGGCTGTATCAGTTTGAGGGGCTGTATCAGTTTGAGGGGCTGTATAAGTTTGAGGGACTGCAGCAGTTTGAAGGACTGTAGCAGTTGGAGGGACAGTATCATTTTGAGCAGCTGTATCATTTGAAGGGACTGTATTAGTTTGAGGGATGGTGTTAGTTTGAGGGGCTGTATCAGTTTGAGGGGCTGTATCAGTTTGAGGGGCTGTATCAGTTTGATGGATGGTATTATTTTGAGGGCCTGTATCAGTTTGAGGCACTGTATCAGTTTGAGGGGCTGTATCACTTTGAGGGGCTGTATCAGTTTGAGGGGCTGTATCAGTTTGAGGGACTGTATCAGTTTGAGGGGCTGTATCAGTTTGAAGTGCTGTATCGTTTTGAGGGGTTATGTTAGATTGAAGGACTGTAGCAGCTTGAGGGGTTGTATCAGATTGAGGGGCTGTATTAGCTTGAGGGACTATATCAGTTTGCGGGAGTGTGTCAGTTTGCGGGAGTGTGTCAGGTTGAGGGAGTGTATCAGGTTGAGGGAGTGTGTCAGTTTGAGGGAGTGTGTCAGTTTGAGGGAGTGTGTCAGTTTGAGGGAGTGTGTCAGTTTGAGGGAGTGTGTCAGTTTGAGGGAGTGTGTCAGTTTGAGAGCGTGTGTCAGTTTGAGGGACTGTATCAGTTTGCCGGACTGTATCAGATTGAGGGACGGGATTAATTTTGAGGGGCTGTAAAACTTTGAGGGGCTGTATCAGTTTGAGGGACTGTATCAGTTTGAGGGAATGTATCAGTTTGAGGGAATGTATCAGTTTGAGGGATGGTATTAGTTTGAGGTGCTGTATCAGTTTGAGGGGCTGAATCAGTTTGAGGGGCTGTATCAGTTTGAGGGACTGTATCTGTTTGAGGGATGGTATTAGTTTGAGGTGCTGTATCAGTTTGAGGGACGGTATCAGTTTGAGGGATGGTATTAGTTTGAGGGGCTGTATCAGTTTGAGGGACTGTATCAGTTTGAGGGATGGTATTAGTTTGAGAGGCTGTATCAGTTTGAGGGATGGTATTATTTTGAGGGGCTCTATCAGTTTGAGGGATGGTATTGCTTTGAGGGGCTGTATCAGTTTGAGGGACTGTATCAGTTTGAGGGACTGTATCAGTTTGAGGGATGGTATTAGTTTGAGGGGCTGTATCAGTTTGAGGGACTGTATCAGTTTGAGGGATGGTATTAGTTCGAGAGGCCGTATCAGTTTGAGGGATGGTATTATTTTGAGGGGCTCTATCAGTTTGAGGGATGGTATTACTTTGAGGGGTTTTATCAGTTTGAGGGGTTGTATCAGTTTGAGGGACTGTATCAGTTTGAGGGACTGTATCAGTTTGAGGGATGGTAATAGATTGAGGGGCTGTATCAGTTCAAGGGACTGTTTCAGTTTGAGGGATGGTATTATTTTGAGGGCCTGTATCAGTTTGAGGGATTGTATCAGTTTGAGGGACTGTATCACTTTGAGGGACTGTATCACTTTGAGGGACTGTTTCAGTTTGAGGGACTGTATCAGTTTGAGGGATGGTAATAGATTGAGGGGCTGTATCAGTTCAAGGGACTGTTTCAGTTTGAGGGATGGTATTATTTTGAGGGCCTGTATCAGTTTGAGGGATTGTATCAGTTTGAGGGGCTGTATCACTTTGAGGGACTGTTTCAGTTTGAGGGACTGTATCAGTTTGAGGGTCTGTATCAGTTTGAGGGTCTATATCAGTTTGAGGGTCTGTATCAGTTTGAGGGGCTATATCAGTTTGAGGGGCTGTATCAGTTTGAGGGACGGTAGCAGTTTCAGGGGCTATATCAGCTTGAGCGACTGTATCAGTTTGAGGGACGGTATTAGTTTGAGGGGTTTTTCCGTCTGAGTGGTGTATCAGTTTGAGGGACTGTATCAGTTTGAGGGACTGTATCTGTTTGAGGGACAGTATCAGTTTGAGGGACAGTATCAGTTTGAGGGACAGTATCAGCTTGAGGGGTTGTGTTAGATTGAGGGACTGTAGCAGTTTGAGGGGCTATATCAGATTGAGGGGCTGCATAAGCTTGAGCGACTATATCAGTTTGAGGGAGTGTGTCAGTTTGAGGGAGTGTGTCAGTTTGAGGGAGTGTGTCAGTTTGAGGGAGTGTGTCAGTTTGAGGGAGTGTGTCATGTTGTGGGAGTGTGTCATGTTGTGGGAGTGTGTCATGTTGTGGGAGTGTGTCATGTTGTGGGAGTGTGTCAGTTTGAGGGAGTGTGTCTGTTTGATGGGCTTCATCACTTTAATGGGCTGTATTAGATGGTGGAATTGTATCAGTTTGAGGGGCTGTACTAGATTGAGGGAATGTATTAGTTTGAGGGGATATATTAGTTTGAATTATAGCATTATTTTGAGGGGCTGTATCAGTTTGACGGACAGTATCAGTTTGAGGAACAGTATCAGTTTGAGGAACTGTATCAGTTTGAGGGACTGTATCAGATTGAGGGCTGGGATTAATTTTGAGGGGATGTAAAACTTTGAGGGGCTGAATCAGTTTGAGGGGCTGAATCAGTTTGAGGGACTGTATTAGTTTGAGGGACTGTATTAGTTTGAGGGACGGTATTAGTTTGAGGGGCTGTGTCAGTTTGAGGGACTGTATTAGTTTGAGGGGCTGTATCAGTTTGAGGGGCTGTATCAGTTTGAGGGGCTGTATCAGTTTGAGGGGCTGTATCAGTTTGAGGGGCTGTATCAGTTTGAGGGACTGTATCAGTTTGAGGGACTGTTTCAGTTTGAGGGACTGTATCAGTTTGAGAGGCTGTATCAGTTTGAGGGATGGTATTAGTTTGAGGGGCTGTATCAGTTTGAGGGACTGTATCAGTTT
The DNA here is from genome assembly GCF_017639515.1 of Carcharodon carcharias. Classification (NCBI taxonomy): domain Eukaryota; kingdom Metazoa; phylum Chordata; class Chondrichthyes; order Lamniformes; family Lamnidae; genus Carcharodon; species Carcharodon carcharias. Next base: position 87,182,633 of record NC_054485.1, read on the forward strand.
GAGGGACTGTATCAGTTTGAGGGGCTGTATCAGTTTGAGGGATGGTATTAGTTTGAGGGGCTGTAACAGTTTGAGGGGCTGTATCAGTTTGAGGGGCTATATCAGTTTGAGGGACTGCATCAGTTTGAGGGACTGTATTAGTTTGAGGGACGGTATTAGTTTGAGGGGCTGTGTCAGTTTGAGGGACTGTATCAGTTTGAGGGACGGTATCAGTTTGAGGGACGGTATCAGTTTGAGGGGCTGTATCAGTTTGAGGGGATGTATCACTTTGAGGGACTGTATTAGTTTGAGGGACGGTATTAGTTTGAGGGGCTGTGTCAGTTTGAGGGAGTGTGTCAGTTTGAGGGATTGTGTCACATTGAGGGAGTGAGTCAAGTTGTGGGTCTGTGTCAGTTTGAGGGACTGTGTCAGTTTGAGGGAGTGAGTCAGTTTGAGGGAGTGAGTCAGTTTGAGGGAGTGTGTCAGTTTGAGGGAGTGTGTCAGTTTGAGGGAGTGTGTCAGTTTGAGGGAGTGTGTCAGTTTGAGGGAGTGTGTCAGTTTTAGGGACTGTGTCTGTTTGATGGGCTTCATCACTTTAATGGGCTGTATTAGATGGTGGAATGGTATCTGTTTGAGGGGCTCTACTAGATTGAGGGAATGTATTAGTTTGAGGGGATATATTAGTTTGAATTATTGCATTATTTTGAGGGGCTGTATCAGTTTGACGGACAGTATCAGTTTGAGGGGCTGTATCGGTTTGAGGGGCTGTATCAGTTTGTGGGATGGTATCAGTTTGAGGGGCTGTATCAGTTTGAGGGGCTGTATCGGTTTGAGGGGCTGTATCGGTTTGAGGGGCTGTATCGGTTTGAGGGGCTGTATCGGTTTGAGGGACTGTATCGGTTTCAGGGACGGTATCAGTTTGAGGGACTGTATCAGTTTGAGGGATGGTATTAGTTTGAGGGGTTGTATCAGTTTGAGGGGTGTATCAGTTTGAGGGGATGTATCACTTTGAGGGACTGTATTAGTTTGAGGGACTGTATTAGTTTTAGGGACTGTATCAGTTTGAGGGGCTGTATCAGTTTGAGGGATGGTATTAGTTTGAGGGCCTGTATCAGTTTGAGGGGCTGTATCAGTTTGAGGGACAATGTCAATTTGAGGGACAGTATCAGTTTGAGGGGCTTTATCAGTTTGAGGGATGTTATTAGTTTGACGGGCTCCATCGGTTTGAGGGTCTCTGTCGGTTTGAGGGACTGTGTTAGTTGCAGTGGCTGTATCAGTTTGAGGGAATGTATCGTTTTGAGGGACTGTATCATTTTCAGGGACTGTGTTAGTTTCAGTGGCTGTATCAGTTTGAGGGGCTGTATCAGTTTGAGGGGCTATATCAGTTTGAGGGACTCTATCACTTTGAGTGACTGTATCATTTTGAGGGGCTATATCATTATGAGGGGCTGTATCAGTTTGAGGGTCTGTATCAGTTTGAGGGTCTGTATCAGTTTGAGGGTCTGTATCAGTTTGAGGGACTGTCTCACTTTGAGGGGCTGTATCAGTTTGAGGGACTGTATCAGATGAGGGATGGTATTAGTTTGAGGGACTGTATCACTTTGAGGGGCTGTATCAGTTTGAGGGACTCAATCAGTTTGAGGGGCTGTATCAGTTTGAGGGATGGTATTATTTTGAGGGGCTGTATCAGTTTGTGGGACTGTATCAGTTTGAGGGATGGTATTAGTTTGAGTGGCTGTATCAGTTTGAGGGACTGTATCAGTTTGAGGATCTGTGTCAGTTTGAGGGACAGTATCAGTTTGAGGGACTGTATCAGTTTGAGGGATGGTATTACTTTGAGGGGCTGTATCAGTTTGAGGGACTGTATCAGTTTGAGGGATGGTATTATTTTGAGGGCCTGCATCAGTTTGAGGGATTGTATCAGTTTCAGGGGCTGTATTACTTTGAGGGACTGTATCAGTTTGAGGGACTGTATCAGTTTAAGGTGCTGTATCAGTTTGAGGTGCTGTATCAGTTTGAGGTGCTGTATCAGTTTGAGGGACTGTATCAGTTTGAGGGACTGTATCAGTTTGACGGCTGTATCAGTTTGAGGGGCTGTATCTGTTTGAGGGGCTGTATCAGTTTGAGGGGCTGTATCAGTTTGAGGGGCTGTATCAGTTTGAGCGACTGTATCAGTTTGACGGACGGTATTAGTTTGAGGGGTTTATCCGTCTGACGTGTGTATTAGTTTGAGGGGTTGTATCAGTTTGAGGGACTGTATCAGTTTGAGGGACTGTATCAGTTTGAGGGTCTGTATCAGTTTGAGGGTCTGTATCAGTTTGAGGGGCTGTATCAGTTTGAGGGACAGTATCAGTTTGAGGGGCTGTATCAGTTTGAGGGGCTGTATCAGTTTGAGGGGCTGTATCAGGTTGAGGGACAGTATCAGGTTGAGGGACAGTATCAGTTTGAGGGACAGTATCAGTTTGAGGGTCTGTATCAGTTTGAGGGGTTGTGTTAGATTGAGGGCCTGTAGCAGTTTGAGGGGCTGTATCAGATTGAGGGGCATTATAAGCTTGAGCGACTATATCAGTTTGAGGGAGTGTGTCAGTTTGAGGGAGTGTGTCAGTTTGAGGGAGTGTGTCAGTTTTAGGGACTGTGTCTGTTTGATGGGCTTCATCACTTTAATGGGCTGTATTAGATGGTGGAATGTTATCTGTTTGAGGGGCTCTACTAGATTGAGGGAATGTATTAGTTTGAGGGGCTGTAAAACTTTGAGGGGCTTAATCAGTTTGTGGGGCTGTATCAGTTTGTGGGGCTGAATCAGTTTGAGGGGCTGTATCAGTTTGAGCGACTGTATCAGTTTGACGGGCTGTATCAGTTTGTGGGACTGTATCAGTTTGAGGGAGGGTATAAGTTTGAGGGGCTGTATCAGTTTGAGGGACTGTATCAGTTTGAGGGAATGTATCAGTTTGAGGGGCTGTATCAGTTTGAGGGGCTGTATCAGTTTGAGGGGCTGTATCAGTTTGAGGGGCTGTATCAGTTTGAGGGACTGTATCTGTTTGAGGGACGGTATCAGTTTGAGGTGCTGTATCAGTTTGAGGGACTGTATCAGTTTGAGGGACTGTATCAGTTTGAGGGACGGTATTAGTTTGAGGGGCTGTATCAGTTTGAGGGACTGTATCAGTTTGAGGGATGGTATTAGTTTGAGAGGCTGTATCAGTTTGAGGGATGGTATTATTTTGAGGGGCTCTATCAGTTTGAGGGATGGTATTGCTTTGAGGGGCTGTATCAGTTTGAGGGACTGTATCAGTTTGAGGGACGGTATTAGTTTGAGGGGCTGTATCAGTTTGAGGGACTGTATCAGTTTGAGGGATGGTATTAGTTCGAGAGGC
>NC_054485.1:87186482-87187440 GCF_017639515.1 Carcharodon carcharias
CGTATCAGTTTGAGGGATGGTATTATTTTGAGGGGCTCTATCAGTTTGAGGGATGGTATTACTTTGAGGGGTTTTATCAGTTTGAAGGGTTTTATCAGTTTGAGGGGTTGTATCAGTTTGAGGGACTGTATCAGTTTGAGGGACTGTATCAGTTTGAGGGATGGTAATAGATTGAGGGGCTGTATCAGTTTAAGGGACTGTTTCAGTTTGAGGGATGGTATTATTTTGAGGGCCTGTATCAGTTTGAGGGATTGTATCAGTTTGAGTGGCTGTATCACTTTGAGGGACTGTATCAGTTTGAGGGTCTGTATCAGTTTGAGGGTCTGTATCAGTTTGAGGGTCTGTATCAGTTTGAGGGTCTGTATCAGTTTGAGGGTCTGTATCAGTTTGAGGGTCTATATCAGTTTGAGGGGCTATATCAGTTTGAGGGGCTGTATCAGTTTGAGGGACGGTATCAGTTTCAGGGGCTATATCAGCTTGAGCGACTGTATCAGTTTGAGGGACTGTATCAGTTTGAGGGACTGTATCTGTTTGAGGGACAGTATCAGTTTGAGGGACAGTATCAGTTTGAGGGACAGTATCAGTTTGAGGGACAGTATCAGCTTGAGGGGTTGTGTTAGATTGAGGGACTGTAGCAGTTTGAGGGGCTATATCAGATTGAGGGGCTGCATAAGCTTGAGCGACTATATCAGTTTGAGGGAGTGTGTCAGTTTGAGGGAGTGTGTCAGTTTGAGGGAGTGTGTCATGTTGTGGGAGTGTGTCATGTTGTGGGAGTGTGTCAGTTTGAGGGAGTGTGTCAGTTTGAGGGAGTGTGTCAGTTAGAGGGACTGTAGCAGTTGGAGGGACAGTATCATTTTGAGCAGCTGTATCATTTGAAGGGACTGTATTAGTTTTGAGGGATGGTGTTAGTTTGAGGGGCTGTATCAGTTTGAGGGGCTGTATCAGTTTGAGGGGCTGT